>NW_011336554.1:0-15697 GCF_000735185.1 Notothenia coriiceps | reverse complement strand
CTTCTTCACGCATGTGGAGGATGACTCTCTGTCAGCCTCTGAGAAGCTCCGTGTGGAGAAACACAGCAACAGATTTCAGATGACCCTAAAAACCTCCTCATCGATTGTTATGTGAATTTAAACACGCCAAGAGTGTGTGTATCTGTGTGTGTGTGTGTGTGTGTGTGTGTGTGTGTGTGTGTGTGTGTGTGTGTGTGTGTGTGTGTGTGTGTGTGTGTGTGTGTGTGTGTGTGTGTGTGTGTTAGAGGGACACTCAGAGAGAACCATTTATGTTTAATCTTTCTCATTTCCCTCTTCAGGTTATGCACGCCGGTCTATAGCGAAAAAAAATAATTTCTATTTTATGCTTATGAATATGCATTGTCATATTTCTCGCCTTTTGACTTTTGAGAAGCTGGCTGTCATGATAATACAACCAGAAGGTTCCTTCTATCCTGAAACTACTTTTGTTGCACGTGCTGTTTTATTCAGCGAGTGTGTGTTTCCCAAGGAGAGATATGATAAGTGTGTCCGTCTGTGTCCATCCCTGGTGTGTGATAATGAGCGGCAGGCTGGAGAAAAAGGGAGGCTGTAGAGAACAAAAAGTGAGGGGTGATAGAAGGAGATAGGGAGAAGAGCAGCTGTTGTGTTTGCCCTCGCTGAACTGTCAATCAAACTGCTCTCTCCCCGTCTGTCTGTCTATCACACTGTTTGTCCTCCATCTTTCTTTCTGTCAGCTACTTTGTTCACTACTTCTCCTCTCTTCCCTCAAACAAAGTCCTCCACTGTTATTGCTCCCAAGTGTGGGCGGGAGGCCCGACCGCTGCTCTGCGGTCAGTCTAGACTCGCAAACTGCTGCTCTATAATTGTATCAAAGTGAATATCAGACCGGAGTTAACTGACTCCAGATCAGCGTTTTGGGGTCGCGTGGGCAAGGTGGCTCTTCGACTTGCAGAGCCACTCTGCAACAGAATGGCATTCATGAAATCACTGAAATTCCCCTTTAACTTCTTTCTTGCTCTGAGTGACTTTCTCTCTTGATTTTTCCCTCTGCTTTGCATTTTATCAACATAATATTACTTCTCTTTGTGCAGGTCTAGACTGCTGGTTGTGAGGATGTTGTCCATGGGAAAGTATAGGTGGTGTTTGTTGGCTCCACTGGTGTTACTGGTCCTAGTGTCCCATTTCCCCTCAAAGGCACAGAGTCAAGGTAAGTGTTTTGTCTCTTGTCCCGTCTTTGCTCTCCGCTTCTCACCTCCCATCCCACATCTATCCTCTTTCCGTTTTCTAACCCATAACATATTTTGTATTTTTAAAAAATATTATTATGAAGGAAACCCAAAAAAGCACAAAATTAATTGTCCCAAAACCGTCTTATCAATACACACACAAACCCTGGTTGGGGAAACAAGTAAGACACTCATATTTACTATCAACATTTTATTGCTTTAAAGTCTTCCTCGATTCCCAGCTCTGCCATCCAACCTCTCCCCATGATGATTCACTCTTATCTCCCTTCTCCCCTCACCTTTCTGCCCTTGTTTATCTCCAAATATTTCTCCCATCCCTCACATGACCTCTCTGTGTCTCCTCCCCTGTTTCCACATCATTCCTCCCTCGGCTGCCTTTCCGTTTGATGTGCAGGCTCAGCCAAACACTCCTGATCATATCACCTCCATATCATCATGCCATTTCACCCTGGCAGCATGGCAGTGGTTGCAACCCCGCTGCCGATGCTGCCTCGCTTCAGAGGGGGTTTAATAAACGTGTTGTAAGGCTGCGCCTCAAGCTGTTATGATTTCCTAGGCAATGTGCTGCCCAATAAATAACGCTCCACTGTGCTTCACAATCAACCTCACCTCAGCTAAACTGATTACATCAAACTGAGTCTCATCAAAAAATGGGAATTGTTGTTTGTTGTGTGCAATGTTTTTGATCACTGGAGTCAAAAATCCAGTTGCAGTGTAAATGATCCACTGTGTGGCATTATCACCGTATCACGTGTCCTGCCCCTCATCTCTCCAAGATCTGTGACTGTATTAACTTTATCAGCTTTAGAGCTTAAGCTAAACTACACAATCATCTTCTCTTATTTTGTGATAATGGATGTTGGAGGTTACTATTTCCTCTAAATCTGTATGATGCTTTGACTGAGAACATTCAGATGATTCAATCAAACTATCTAAGACCTTTATTCTCAATCCAATGACTGGTGTGTGTGTGTGTGTGTGTGTGTGTGTGTGTGTGTGTGTGTGTGTGTGTGTGTGTGTGTGTGTGTGTGTGTCAAATTCCTTACGTGGTGTTAGAGAAGCAGGGAAGCAGCATGTCTTTAAATGAACAAACACTACATACAAATCAACCAAAGATTTGTTTTCTTCTCTCTTTGCATTTGTTCAAAATCAATCATCTAGAAACCTGATTGGATCTGTGTATGGCTGCCTTGTGTTTATTTACCAGTGTAAGTCAAACAGCAATTGCTTTCAAATGAAAGAAGGCGTTTTCACTCTTTTTCTCTTCAGTTAACTTTCTCTGAGAACCTTTTTTTTCAATTTCCACGTTCTGTAGGTTACGTTTTTCATTGGAGAAACTCGAGATGAGACAGAAGTGTGGCAGCATACATTTTGCTGGGATTTGATCCCAGTGAATCACAGCAGAACATGGACCACCTCCCAGACATGGTGGGAGTGTGGCTCAATCCCTTCATTAGGGTGCGTGTGATGGACATTCATTTGTGCTTGGCCCTGTAAACTGCAACATCTGGTCAGATGGGATTTGAGCTGGAGGATTAGTGTGTGGTATACCAATGGAGAATGTTTGTATACACAACAAATGTCTGGGTATCGTCAGGAACTAGCCTACCTTTTCCATTGAGTGGGTCAGTCCATTTTCAGCAAGAAATTACTAATGAAGAAAAATATCTGGCAATTATTCTTAACAAGCTATGAATAAGCTAATTTAAGTCAAAGAACATTTCTTGTTGGTGCATCATTTCACCCTAATCAAGAAATCGTGATTGTCATTGAGCAATTGTGCATATTTTATAAAAATACCCTTCATATTAATTTTGGTAAATATGTGAGAGGGAAATTCAATTGAATTGATAAGCAATCTTAGGAAGCCAGTGATTATTTTTCATTTTCATTATTTTAGTCTGCACTAAGTCTTGAAAAGACAGACAGACACACATAGCCACACAAAGCACCTCAGCTAAAACATTTATATTATTGGCAGCATTATATTTCCTAAAAATATTTAGTTTAAATGACTGTATCTGAAATATTTTCGTACTAGACAATATTTTGAGAATGAAGTCTGCACTGCATGTACAACTCCAGTTAGATTTCCCTGTGGGAGTGGCTCTGAAACGGTTCTTAATACTGAAAGTGAGCAGCTTTCAACCCAGGTTGTTTTTTGTTCTCAGGCTACCTTGGCCTTGAAAAGTATAAAAAAAGGGAAATGTAAATGTTGTTCTCAGCTCACTCCACAGAGGGTGTGGGAGTGACCTGGCACTTTGTGATTCACTTTCCAATTCAGCAGTGACTAAATGAGTATACATGGAGGTACGATGCCATGTAGGAAGTCTGCCACTGTTACATCTGATTTTGTCTTTTCTTATCTTTAATTAAACATTATAGTCATTTCTGTTCCCTAGATAAGGTATCATTGTTAATATGCTAAATGTGTGTGGGTTGTCCTTATGTTTGTTTGTGCTTACTGTTTGCACAGTTAATTATTGTCATTGATTTGGTTGATTGTCTGAAAGCCCGGGTCAATACCGTGCTGCAGGACACATCACATAAGATTATGTGCTCTAGCACATTAACAAGGATATTGCAAGTTTGTATTTGTGTCTGTGTGTGTTTTTGTTCCCAGTGTGTCTGGTTAGAGGGCAGCCTGGTGAATTAGTATGAGTGAAAGTGTCAGTCAATAATTTCAGATGTAATGAACAGGGAGAGAAGCCAATGATGATAAATCTTTATTCATAAACAAAAGAGAAGATGAGATGGAACAACCTGTTTTGAATTATAAAAATGCTAAAATATCCAGACCTCGACCACTGGTAATCCAACGTGTAATAATCGTCAGCCACTTTAAACTCAATGGAGCATGAATCATCATTGTAGATGTAAATAAATTGAATACACTTTATTTAATGGGAACATAAGCTAATAATGATTTTTTTTTAAATACAAGGCTTTGGCAATGCAGGAAAGAGAGGGCACAATTTCTAATGTTATAACTTTGGATGTCCAGCTCTCTTCCTCCAATATGAAAAATAGTTTTCAGGTGAAATATTTGCTGTGTGAAAAGCATAAAATAGCATACTAGCGTTTTGGAACCTAGACAGGCCTCCTAAAATATACAAAGTGTAATAGCGTGCAGAGCCTGAAGTGGCTCACGGTTCAGTACATATTGTTGTAGTACAAAGTTGTTCGAAGGCTTCTTGGGTCCTGGCTTTCTTGAAATAACTGTGAAAATCTGCCAGAGTGAAGAAAATTACATGTGTAAAATCACACGTGTAAAATCACACTTATCTTGCTGCTGCAGTTTTCTGCAAGTTGCCTGAGATTATAACAAATTGAGTTTTTCTAAAATTAAAGAAACTTCCTTATTTTAGTCAAACACAATTACATTATTTATAATTTAACAATTTGGGTATTTTTTAGTTGTTCTGATCACAATCTATATTGGTTATGATGAGATTGTTAAAAAAAAAAGTATTGCTGGAAACAGTTACCTTTAAGGGCAAGAAACAATATATATATATATATAAATAGATAGATAGATTGATAAAAAAGCCGATTAGCCAGATTATATCAAACCTAAAATAACAATTTTACCGGTTGGTAATGGGCAAGGTATAAACACAGCATTTACTTTTTTCAATTTTAGGTAACAATACAAAGCAACATTATTTTTTATTTTGAGTAGTGTTTATGTCCACATGATGATTATTCAGAACATATTGGCCATCGCTTTTTGTTCTCCAGCTAATCCTGAGGGTAATATTATTATTTGTATTTAATGTCATTCATTTCCTGCAAAATTAAACTAGTTGAGTATTTTTTTTGTCAACATATTATGGCTTCCTTCACCAGACTGCACATGTGGGGGCGGATCAACAGCCTCTTAATAATCAGCCAGTCCTTAAGAGAGATTTCACACACACACACGCAAGCACACACACACACACACACACACACACACACACACACACACACACACACACACACACACACACACACACACACACACACACACACTCACTCTATGCCAAAGATAATTGGGACTTAACTTTGACAATTTGGGGGGAAGGGTCCCATCATGACTTGGATTTTCTGTCTCCAGGAAGGATTATGTAATTTACTTCTTATCAAAGCTCCTTTGAGGAGATCACACTCCTGAGCGATGTGCAGGACTTAAAGTTTTTCGTGCACCTATGCCGAGCTTGAGACAGAGCAATGTTTTGTTGCATCCCTAAAGCCTGTCAGCACATTTGGCTAAGTACACTGGAAATAAATACTCTGAGTTATGATGGAGTAGCATTTGGGAAACTGCATTATTACTGTATGGAGTTGCGGGCATCATTGTTATCTGACTTCCTGCTTTTATCCTGCATCTGTCAGCAGATGATCAATGTACAGACACAATCCGTCGGTGACCTTGTTTCCTTCAGTAATCAATCTAATTACCATTGGCATCTCTTTCATCAAGTTATCACAGTGCACCATATTTCCTTATACTTTTTGTTAATATTAATGCTGTGCTGAACACAGCACAAGATACTTTTGCAGCAATTGTAAACATGAATAAGTAAGGACTGAATAAGCACTCTGTATCATAAAACTTAATTCTCGCAAACAACCCTTTGCAAGAAACACCTCGTCTGACAATTTTTTCCTGCATTTTACAGCCGAAAAGAGAACAAAAACTGAAATGTTTGGCCATTTCCTCTCAGGGAGGAGTGCAGCAGTAGCTCAATGGCATTCAGCAAATGCAATAAAAACAAATTGGACACAGTCACAACATCCTCCCTGTATCCATACACTATGTGGATAATATACAGTAGTCTTCTATGATAATAAGGTGGACACAAATACCTGTCCTGCATCCATGATGTCTATCTTAGTTGTTTTGGGTCAGTTGAGGTGAACAACGAACAAAGTCCTTTTGTTAAAAACAAAATGTCATTTTAGATCACACAATAAGATGCCTGAGTGACTAACCTTTCCACTCAATATATACATTTCCTCCATTGATTTTCTCTAAAAATGAGACATGTAAGTGCAACTGGATAATAATTTAGGTTGTAGGTCCAAGCAGATGATTACTTTTTCCAAAGAAAAATTAGTAGCATGTTTTTTCTGGATACTTAAACAAAAACATTGTCTCCTGTAAACCCCCCACCCGATTGTTAGGTTGTATCTTTGAGCATAATGTAACCAAAGTCTTGTTGCATCAATGTGTTTTACTTTAGTCTGAGTTTCTCTGTCCAGTGGATTTAATCTGTATTCTTTGACAGTGCATGACTTGAACTGAAATAAGCACTGATTTGAAGTCTGTTAGAAAAAGCCTGCCAAAAATGTGTTATGATATTCAAATAGTATGGGTTTTGTCTGTGTGTACTTGCATATTTGTGTGTTTATCAGGGCCAGATGTCTATATTTACTTTCAAATCTCAGAGGACATAAAGTAAAAGTCAGCAGATAAAAGTTTAGTTTTTACTTTGTGCATCTGTAATGTATTGTTATTGCTGCATCTGTTTTAGAGGAATAATTTAGGTCTAGGTGTTAAAATAGGATTAGGTATTAATGGCAGCAGTGCAGATTGTAGAATAATGTTCAGATTTATTTAGCAGGCAGCAGATCCATATATCTGGATGAAACATTTTAACCGCATTGTTTTAGGTCGGCTCTTTGGCTAACTATCACATTAATAATTCTGTGTGAACTGTGAAGTAGTAATTTTCTATCAATTCAAATCTAAAATGTTTGCTGTATTCAGAGTGACAAGCCCAGGCCGCCTCTGATTGGCTTACCATGATATTCTAAAACTAACCTTAACCAATCTCCTTCCTCATGCCTAAATCTAACCAATCAACCGACTCAGGGGACAAGTTCTATCCAATCAGAGAAAGAGTAGGGCGGGTCATCACTTCGCCAAAGTATGAAACAATTATTTAGCGACAAACCAGCAACGCAAAGGTGAGATTCATCATAATCCATTTTAAGACTTTTCAGGAGGAGAATATAGTTTGAAAGATGACGTTTGGGAAAATGTTTGTAAGCCCCGACTCCGTTTAGGATAATCAGGTAACAGGTGCTTTTAGAGTCACTTTCCACTGCTAATGCTAGCTAACGTTCAAGTTACACGAATGACAAACGCTACAGTTAAGCAGATCCCAGGAGGACAGAGATACCGCTAATTGACTACTGGGAGGATGCTTTAGGAGTATTTAAAGACGTTAAAAATAATAATAACACATTTTAAAATGTTTTACAAGGGCACATTTCATGACATGATTACATTTTGACCCTGAACAGAGTTTAACCCCCAGTGAGACTGACACCTGAAATACTCAAGTGCACCAAGCCATCATATTAAGACCGGTTTATTTGAATTGAGCTCGAGCTCTCCAATACCTACATTTTCGATTAAGCATTCATGTTAAGCATATTTTAATGCACTTCAAGCCAACTTTAAAAACTATTTATTTTAGTTTAAAATGAGTGTGACAATAATTTAAAAATCTAGTCAAGCATCAGTTGTTTGCCACTACCTAATTAAACTTAATATGGAAAGAAGATGTTTTTTATGGGTTTTACTTTTCCACAATTGAGTCATCGTCCCACAGACCGCAAGCTGTTTTAAATATCATGAAAACGAAACACTTAGGAAATGTTGTTTGAACTTAAACATTTTTTAAGACTTTTTACTCATTTAAAAAAGTTGTTCAAGGTTCTTGTCAGGCGTTTCATGATAATATCAATGCCATTGTTTTTGTCTATGCACTTAGTATATTCCCATGGCCTGGAGTTTAGGTTAGCATAAAAACAGGGTAAAAAGCTAGCCTGATCTTCCCAAAGTTCACCTCTAAAGGTCACAAATAAACATGTTGAACCTCATTTGTTTAATCCTTGCAAAAACAGGCATGTACAAATGGGAATATGCAGTTTTATGGGGAGTCTATTGCTATAAATACTTCTTGGCCCTGGCACATTGACTTCCCAGCATTTTGCCATCAGTGCAAGTTTGTCAGGCAACCAGTGGAGATGCTGTATGTGAAGTGCTGAACTAATAGCCATTTTAACATTTCTCTTTGGGTACGTTTAATAAGCTTAGTAGTTAAGCTTTTGTTGAGCTTTACTACTATGCAATCATTGTTTATGTTATCCACTACACCTGTGCCTTTATGACTATGACGAGCCAAAAACGCCCACAATGAAACAGGTATACATCCACCTAATAAATCAAGTGATAAAAGAGAGTTAGGAAAGGAAAAGGTTTAAAGTGGGGCCCTAAGAAACCTGAGACAAGTACTCTCAGTGGTACTGCTGTCATATGGTGACCCCGGGAATGCCTGCCCTTCACTTTAAGTGCAGCAATTTGGTTGATTGACAGCAGTTATGTTCCCCAGCACTGACTAAGGTTCCGGTATGTGGTGTGAACAATGATCCATGCCGTTACCTCACCTGACCTGCTGTCCCCTTCAGCAGGATTGATCTCTCTCCCCCTAAAGGCACCATTAGTCATCACTCTGCAGGCACACGTGACAGAAGAGCTGAGAAAGCATGCACAACTTTATTGATGGCAGCATTGATTGCAGGGTCAAAATTAAAATGGGATGATAATGTCAACTGTTGGCCTGATGGGGATTTACTGCTAAGGAGAGTACGCAGGCAGGCACGCACACACAAACACACGCTTTCACAAATTGGGTTTCTTTGGGAGGATCCACCTTTAATCTCTAAGTTTGACTAGAAGCCGTAGAAATAACAACATCATCAAAAACCAAATGAATTTGGACCACAACATTTCTCAGCTTTGGATTTTTTTTTTAAAGATAGATAGATGCTCTTCACAAAGACATGTACACCCACACACATCTATGATAACATAATTTGACTTTGAACATAATGTTTACCTATTTTCAGAATAAGAACAGTCTATCAGCTCTCCTGGCTAATGTACTTCATTTTTCTCAGCAATTATAATATTAATATTTTGCTTCTAAGCAACTGATCAAGCAACAAGAAAAACAAATCTAATATCCATAATCTTCTATTTGCCCCTCTTCTCTTTCTCTGTCAGGTGGTGAGCAGAAGGAGATCATAATATCTAAATCGGACACTAAGGTGCTGATAACAGACTACAGCTCCTCTCAGGACTACACTGTCAGTGTGATCAGTGTCAGAGGCAGTGAGCAGAGCAGACCGCTTCAGGGCAGATTTAAAGGTATGTTCATTTGTCTTTTCTTTCTTCTATTGCATTACAGTATATCGCTGCAGTTTGTATCTCCCCTATACTCTGTTCCTTTCTAATGTTTTAAAGTCTTATTTCCTCTCCTCTTCCCCCACTCTTCTTGTTTTCTTAATATCTCTCTCCCTCTTCTTGTTTCCTCCTGGGATTATCCCAATTACCTTATTTTGTAATATTGTTTCCCTCACTTTCATCTAATCTTCGCGTCTGAGTCCCATACTTGTAAGACACGAGGGATAGATGCGATGACAGATAAATCCTCAATTTGGAAATGTTACATCCTTGTTCGCTGAAGTGTCACTTTTAAACACAGTCTTTTAAGTATGAGGTCTACATAGGCTTCTCTTGTTTATCTCCACTTCCCTCCCATCTGTTAGTCTCCTCTCTCCTCTATCTTCAACTCCTTCAAATTAATTTAAGGAACTTAAACCTCCTAAAAGATAGTCTCAATACATTCCTGGGGCAAGTAATTGAGGCAAGAGGATTCAAGGAGGGATAATAAGATGAACCTTCCCTATTTCCTCTTGTTTTCTCCTCCACTTTTTCCCACTATCTTCTCTGTAATGTACTCAATTGAGTTCTTCCCCTCTACTTTAATCTCTATGTAGGTATGTATGTATGTATGTGTATCTAAGACCCATCCTGCTCACATGTGATTCATCTGTGTTATCAGCTGCAGTGGAGAGAGGTGAGAGTGACAGAGAGGACCTCACTCAGCCTGAGAGGCTGACTGAGTCTGTCGTGCCTCCTGAGGATGCCAACGAGATCTCTGGAGGTAGGACAAACTCACACAAACACTGTTTCCAGGACAGGAGGCCATATACAGTACACATTTTCACAAAAAGTACCACTAAAATAAATTGTGCAGAGTATGAATCTGCTTAAAGAATTGTGTTGCCATAGTGATGTTTGAAAGAAGGAAAAACAGCCATCAAAGTTGTCTTTCACACCAGCTCCATGGATCACAAAGCCAGAAATGTGAGTTTGCTGTTGCCTGTGTACACTTGGATCCCACTGTGAAATGTTTTCCCCATGCAGAGTTTATGTGCAACCGGTTAAAGCAGAATCCACCTTTTAAATCCCCCGAAAGACATCGCCTGGTGGTGTACTTACCCACCAAGTGAGAGAGTCCAAACCATCTATGCTTCAATGGTAAATCATTCACATTGGAAAGTCTTTAGCATATGCAGTGCTGAGCGAGGTGACTGTGAAACCTTTATATTAGGCGATGAGTGCGCCACAACGCTAACTTGTGTCTGTGCGGTTGCATGTTAATTTGAGCTCTCCTCCTCTACTGACTGTCTGGCTTTCTGTCTGTTTGCTACTGAAACCAAGATGTTCTTTCAGTTGGCATCATCTATGTCTTCATATTTAAGTGCCTAATATTTCAACCTCTGCTGAAATGCGAGAGAAGAGAGGAATGCATTCATTTTCATCTTTAGTTTGCTTGCATAGCAACGGCCCTCTGTTGATATCTTTACCATAACCGCCAGTTCAGTTTGATTTTGTGTGATATGGTTTTCTGTTTTAAGTGCTCGGTGCTTATTATTTAAGCATTTTAGCTGGATGCTAATAACTGGATCATTTGTGGTTATTGAATATGGTTTAAATAAGTCCATCTTTAAATTGCTTCTTTAAGGTGTCATCATTTCAATGGACTATAACCCTTTTTATATTAGCACAATATCATTTTCTCTTGCTATTGTATACGTGCACTTCCATTTTCTGATGGAGCAAGTGAGACACACACACACACACACACACACACACACACACACACACACAGACAGAGAGAGAAAACGTAAACACTATTAGTAATATGAATGCAGGATTAGAATAGGCTTTGAGTTATGTTGCTCACTTGTCACATGCTGAACAGTAACAAAAACAAGGTCACACTAGCTCTTAAACTTGTTCCTGCTCATTTGACTTGCTGCTCACCTCTCGTCCAGTCTTCAGGTGAAGACAGCACTAACCTGTTGGACAAACAGGAGCAGCAGGCAGCAGCATTACCTTGAAACTAATAATAAAGGTGTGAGGAGGTGCATGAAAGTGTTTAGTGGTAGTCAATGACACTTCCAGACTCCAGAACAGCTTCATTATTTCCTGATTCTACAAGTACAGTATTCTGTGCACATCTGGTGGGATGCAATACCATTCTTTCAATCAAAGAGAAGCTATTACATCAACACAATCAACCTGTTTTGCAGAGTTCTTACGGTCATTAAAAACCTGGAAAAGTCATGGCAATTCAAAATGCTAATTCCAGGCCCTGGAAAGGTTATGGAAAACAATATTTTTCCCAAAGTTTTGGAAAAGTCATGAAAATGTAACTAAAGTTGCATCAAATATAATTTATATTTTATCTATTCGCCGAAATAGTAATACTATAATGATAATAAATACTGTATAGTAATGAAACGTAAAATGGCATTTAACTGTCAAGGTATTTTGCTGGTGAGAGATTTGAGTTGCTTTAGCGTGTAGAAGCTAGTAAGCCTACTGTTTCATTTGTTTTAGATAGGCACAACATGTTTCATATGCAGACCTTATTTTCCTGTTCCATGTTAAAATAAACCATTTTCAGTGGTACCGCTGAGAAAGAATAATTTTTTTTGGTCATGGAAAATGAGGGAAAAGTCATTGAAAATCATTGGTGAAAAAGTGTATGAACCCTGGTTTTTCAAAATAAATGCTGGTTTTGGCCTAATGTAGCTAGTTTAATCATTTCAAAGTTAGCTATCATCTTCATATCTCTGTTAAGTTATGACGAGTTGAAGAACTAAAATTACTTTAGATCTGTTTGGTGTCACTTTCCCTGTGGTTGCAGAACATATATAGTTCTGCTTAAAACTGTATAGAATACATGTAGATTCTGTCATCTCCCTGCAGCACTTGAATTACTATTATTTGAGTAAATGTTGGGTAATGTAATTTGTCTGTGCCACTGCTGCTTTTTGTTAGCATAACTTTATGCCAATGGATCAGGTGTTTTGATCTGCAGATGTGTGTATTTTCTTTGCTTTTGGTGAAACTGATTTCTGGCAAAAAGTCTTCATATTTGACAGTTTGGGTTGCCAGTGACCAACAGAGTTGCCAAGTATAATGCTTTGAAAACATATACAAAAATTACCCTATTCCTATTGGGAGTGCTTTGATAAAGTAAGACAGAAAGTTATATTGTCAAAATATGATAACTACCATATTAGATACCAAATGATTGTCATTGGTGACGTACTTAATCAGCTGAATTAAGCAGCAATAATAACATTAGAAAGGGAATTGAAGGTGCCTGATAGTGGCTTGGTTGCGAAAAGATACAGCATTTTCAAAGTAAACTGTATGACCGTCTTGAATTTCCTTGACAGCCTCTCGTCTCTCTTCCTGTTTCCTCGACAATCAATTCAGACCAGCTGCATTAAGATTAGACTAATCCATCATGGAGGTCTGCATTATTTATCACCTGAATTCCCACCGTGCATTTAGGGGAAATGCCCTGTTGTGATCAAAAGGTGCCTCGTAGCTCTAATGTGTTTGCCGCTGTATAAGACAGGGTTTGAACAGAAAACTGCTGCTGTTGGTGATATTTGTCAGCCTCGAGGGATTGTGTTTGTATATGTAAATCTTGCTGCTTCCATTATGAGCATTCATCATGAAGATTGCTTTTAAGTGTATGTGGCTTAGAGCTGATGTTCATTCAGATATGTCAATATTTAAAATGGAGTTGTGATGTCTGTTGCTCCCTTGCTGCAGTTCTTCCCTCCGTGTTTATGAGCCTGTATTAGATTACCTTCTGAGCTTCCATGGAGACCTGGACGACACGTTGATGCAAATGTGATTGTCTCTTGGCACAGGATAGCTCCTGCATGGAGGGAAACACATCCTCTGACACCTGCATGTTGTGAGATAATAGAGCCCTGTTCAGTTCCTGATTGCATGCTGTCATGATGTAGCCCAAATCTGGTTCACAGTTTGATAAGGGGATTTGAAAGGAAGGAGAGGAAATGACTGAGCAATCCCAGGTGGGATGACGTCCATGTCCCTGCTGTCATGCTGATGTCAAATGGGATTGTTTAATGGTCAGATTTGTCTTTTCTGTTTGTCAGCGAAAGCTACAGCAAAGTGTGAAATGTCTTTGTAATGCTTCTGGATGTGGCTTGAATAATGGATTTGAACCAACTGCGCTTAGCTCTCTACACAAACACATAAAAAACGATGTAGACATTTCAAAATATAATTGCAGGGATTACCCTTGAATTTAATTCCATTTCAATGTGCTTATAATGATAAACACAACATGCACTCCAGATTTTTTGGGCCTGCAATTTATTTCTATTCTTTTATTTCTATTTATTTAATATTTAAATATTGCCATTTCAACCTTCACTCTTATAAACAGTTGGCAACAAACACTGGTGAAATAGCTTTTTGATAAATATAAAGAAGGGTTATTGATTTGTAGATAGTGCTAGTTTTAAAGCATTAATATTAATGTTGCAATATCACCTAGCTTGAAGTGTCTTACTTATACTGGGGATATTACACTTTTAAAAGAGGGATACATAAAGCCTATGTGACAAACATGGCTAGAGTTGAACAACAGCTGTTTTACTTACACACTGTTGAAATGATATGACATGCATGGAGTATTATTTATTAACCTCTGTCGGATGAGTGTGATATTTGATCCAAACCAGAATGCAACAGCACTTGTGGAAATTGTCAAAACTGCAATCCTGGCTTTTTTTCCTTTATAAGCAGGCCCTACTTTCCCATGCTAGGCCTTGTTACCCAGAAACAAAACATGTTTTATGCATGAGTGTGTTAGCATGTGTGTGCCTGTATTGATGTATTGGAAATAGACCAGTATAGACAGTGTACCCATGTAGAGTCAGGTGAAATGGAGGGCCCTGCCAGGAGCTCTGTGTTATGGTGTCTGCTCTGTGTTCGCTCTGGGAGCTTGAGCTCCTGCAGGAGGAAGCGTTTGGCAGCTCGGTCATAATGGACTCAGGTTGAGAGGGTGCAGATACAGCATGGTGAGCCAAAGGATGAGTCTCACAGTGAGTCCCTCTTTGGCTTGTCAAGAATCGTTATGGTTGATGTTTATTGTAGCTTTTTTTTTACAGAGCTTGAATACAAAGTTTTACATTTATCATGGGACATTATTTTCAGTTTCTTGTTCCTGCAGAGTAAAGTCTTTGCTGATAAACAACCATAAAAGACCCATAAAGCAACACTTTAGTATCAGTGAGACATGAGTGTGTCCCAGGACTAATACGGAACTGGCTTGACTTACTATTGCAACAGTGTTTAGCAATCATATGTGGAGGAATCATAAAGGTGGTTGATATACAACAGTATTCCTGCACTGCCTGTGTTCAGCATTATGCAACACAGCCAGAAACCATGCCATCACTACAGTATGTTGCTCTCTCTGTCCTAACGTATAGATGCAACATTTATTTCGAGTTGTTTGGATGTTGTTAAAAGGCCCTAAAGGAAGTGTAGGAATATTCTAAAAAAGGCACGCAGAAGCAACACAGCAACAACATCATGATAATCTTTTAACCACAAGTATAACTGTAATGATGTCACTGTCAGCCCATATTATCCATGCGGGGACACAGTGTACTTTCAGGATTCACCAACTTTAAGCAGTTTAGTTGGTTTTTGACCTTACAAATAACCCAGGCAGCTGTGGCGATGGTTCTTAAAATTATCCATTTACATGATGAAAGCCATGTAAATGGTTTCATTGTTAGATCTCCTTTCAGACAGATTTGTATTTATGTTTTAAGGGGCACAATGGTATCATAGGTGCCTAATGGGAGCTTAATGGTGGGTTTTAGTTGAATAACACACTGACCGTATTTGTGGAAATGGACCACCTGTCGGTTTGTCATTTGCTCGAAGGAAGTGTGCCTGCTTACTGGGATTAACTTTTGGGCTAAATGTGAGCGTTTCACACAAAAAAATGTGTTACTTCACAGTTTTACATTACATTACATTGCATTTAGCTGACACTTTTATCCAAAGCGACTTACAATAAGTGCGTTCGACCAACAAGATACAAACTTGAAGAAAGCAGAATCATATAAGTACATCAGGTTTCATAGAGCTAAAACATTTCAAGTGCTACTCAACTGGCTTTAGATAAGCCAGTCCTTTATTAGTATATAAGTGCTTTGTTAGTAATTCAATCGCTCGCAGTGGAGTCTAAAGAGATGAGTTTTCAGTC
>NW_011336553.1:31446-43996 GCF_000735185.1 Notothenia coriiceps | reverse complement strand
TATCCATAGAGTCCGGTGAGTGCTTTCATGGTTTATTCCTTTTTAATATGCAATGAGGAGAGTATTATCAAAGCAACGCGTGCCACGCTCTTGTGTTCATCTTCCAAATGCGATCAACATTGGAGGCGTGTGGTGCAGTGGGTTGAGCATTGGTGTTCGGTGCACAGGTTCAAACCCCACTGCAGTCAGCATGTCGTTGTGTCCCTGAGACACTTCTCCCCAAATTGCTCCTGTGGGGATTGCCCAGTACTGAGTATGTAAGTCGCTTTGAATAAAAGCGTCTAACAAGTGAGATGTAATGTAATTAAAAAAATTAAATCATGTGGAAAATTATGAGGCTTTTTTTTTCGTTTCTCCAACGAGGCTTTTTGGGGAGGTATTTTCTGTGTTAGAGTTTTACTCGCTACAGGGTTTACTTTGAGGGTTTTGACTCTGCAGACCGTTTACATACAGAAAAACCTTCATGACACACAGGGGGACGGGTAATAACCGGAAAAGCATGACATGGGACCTTTAAGAGGATGGTGGACATGATATCAGCACTACTTCCAGTCAGTACTCCGGCAGCAGCATTTTTTACCCCTTGGAAAGTCTTTAGAGACTGGCCTGGATAGCTGGTCTATCCTTCAGCAAAGTGACACACTCTGTCACTCTTGTGGGCCTCTTATGAAGCTGCTGTCTTTTAAAATATGATTATTTCTCTTTCATTCCTCTCAGATTCTTCCATCAGTCCCAGTCATTGCATGTCAGTCAATAGAGCTTCGAAAAATGTGTCCAATTCAACTAAATGTGTTTTTGTGAGTGAAGGCCAGAGCTAAATTATAGATTGTTTGATTGTGTAATTACAAGGTGAGAGAAAATAAATCCACATCCTCCTATGAAACTTATTTTATTTCCTTTTCCATGTTATACTTGTACTTACTTGTACAGTTGTACATTAGAACATTTGCATGTTGAACTACATGCTGATATATCTTCCCCAGCCTCAACTTAACTGTGCTTTTTTACCCCAAAAGTTGTAAATGAAACAAGTGAAGTACATTTAATAAAGCCGTGGAGGGCGGGAGTTTATAAACCAAAGAGTAACCACCCTTATGGGACGCTCTAATAAGTAAAGCTAACGCACCCTGAAGTAACGTGTTATGGCAGAAAAGTTTAATACAGTGTATTTCTGGTATATTCATTTTTAAATGTCACATTTTTAGTATAGCCTGTGATTTCTGCCTTGAGTGAAAAGATTACCCGTTGAGAAGTATTTTTCAGAAAATCTTGTTGCAGTTAGAGGCCCATGAGTCCCTCTGTTAATCATCAATGTTTTTTGCAATTAACAGGGGAACTCCAAGGGAGATTTCCCCCAGATATAATGCAGTTAAAGTCTTGTTAAGTTAATGGTTTATTTCCTCCAAGGTTCATAAAGAGGCCTGGAGACCATGGTCCTTTTGTTCTCATTGATGAATGTATTCATTCCAGTAAAGCGGACTTCGAGGTGAAAGGAAGTTCAGAGGGCCTTAAGCTACAATAACAATTAACTTCTGTTAATCATAAAGATGTGTGTGCGTTAAAGATGTTTAGGGAAAAAGTGTGTGTGAAAGCTGCAGGAATGCGAGACAACAACACCAGATGGGTTTGTGTTGCCTCAAATTTAAGGGTCGCCTCTGGCTCGCGCTGATTGGCTACGACAGGCCATCGTTTGTCTCTTCCAATAGATGACCCCTCTGGGAGGAGCATCCACACAACTCCTCCTGTTGTTTTTGTATGTAAGCCTGTCTGTCTTTGGTTCGTTCTCTCTCCCTCCTGCTGCCAAGGTGGTAAGTCCTCCCAGTGGAGGGAACCAGAGCCAGGGTAATTCGGATTACTTCGTGATTGTGTTGTATTGTATCTTTTACCATTAAATCAGCATATTTGTTATAACCTTACCCTGGTTGCTTTGAATTCTTCCTCCGTTAATCTGACCCATTCACAAAAGAACGCGCGGAGCAGAAGGGGGGCCTCAGAGCCCCCGCCAGAGTGTGACTTCTGCCCCAACAACCCGCAAGGACACCTGGCCTCCTATTGGTTGAGGGATTTTGACAGGGTTGTTGACTATTTGAGTGCGAGGACAGGGTTTTGGGGAAATAAATACATCTGAACGTGAAATCAATAAATATGCTCTCAAATGTAAAGACCACGCTCTTGAATAAAGATAGGGAATAACCCCATACACGTCCTCCACACATAGCCTTTTTGAACTAAAATGTATTTATTTGAGTGTGAACTTGACCTTTAAACAGAAAACTGAGATGGAGGCCTGCCCATGAATTAAGCTATGCCGAAACCCTGGGTATTGCCCAGTGCAAAGTCCATATTTTCCTGGAAGTCTATGTAAGAGCTGTGCAGTGGCAACTTCAAACAGTTGATGCAGGTGTTTGCAATGGGAAGTTTAGAAGTGGTTCCTGAGTCATAATTTTGGTGAAGAAATTCAATTGAAGGTGGTGGATCAAAGCCAATTGGTGGAACAGTATTGGCTCCAGTGGCAAAGGCAAGAATTGTCCTCAGGTTCTGTGTTCCCTCTTGATCTAGAGAAAAGTCCAATACATCGGAAATTAGAAAGAACACAAACAAACAAAAAAAACACTGCACTTAACTGATACAATGTCAAGATGCAGTGCATTGTTAATTACAAGCGAGGAGATATTTCAGTTCATACAAGAAACGCTTTAAACAATTATACATTAACCTTCTGCATCTGTTAGGTAGTCTCTCCAGAAAAGAACAACAACTTCTTCAGCACTCCTTCTATTGCTGCCAACTGTAGATAGGCGGATGGTGAAGAGGCTGTCAAGCAGGTCAGCTGTGAGGTTTGTAGGAGACCAGCATAGAAGGGGGCGAAAACTCTCCGGGTGAGCTTGGATTTTGTCCAGCACACCAAGTGTTCTCAGTCCATCCCGAAATCTGAGTAAAAATCACTCTTACTTTTTAAAGTGTGTTGATTGGCGACTTAAGTTTGAACTAAAGAAGCTTTTATATTTTCACATGTAGTCATTTTTAAACGTCATGGCAAGGAAAAATTACTTGCTTAGATGCTCTTCAAACAGGAGAAAAATACACGTGTGTATGTTACGCGTGCGGGGAGGGTTTACAGTATTTTTGCTCAAACACACAACCCAAGCCCACAACTACTTTGTACAACAACTTTTAAATGGCTAGAAGCGCTCGCACCACAACCACCTGGCATTTAGTTTTAGCCTATGTGACACGATGATGTAACATAATACTGTCATGTGGCTTATATACGGTGCGGTTTAGTCGGGAAATTACCGCATACACTTCAACAGAAATGGCCAACAGAAAACCCTGAACACAATGCAATCTTCATGGGTTTCAATTCCTTATTGGAGAGGCAAAAAACTGAGGATAAAAATGTACCTCTCAAAAGGACCACGCACTCTGTGTATCACTTGGAACATCAGGATGTCATCTACAAGCAGATTCTTGTCTTCCAACCTCTGCAGCGGCCTCAGGCAGCCAGCATTGGCCAAATACTCCTCAAGTGGTTCTGTTGTTGCTAGCAGATCTTCCAATGATTTACCCTCCGTGACCTTCCAATACATACAAAAAACAACATTTGAAAGCGCCAACATTCAACATATTCCCCTCTGCACTAGCCACTAGTGTAGAAACAGACACACTTACAGCACAACATAGTCTAAAACTGAGGAAAAGAAATTACCCTCTTAATTTTTTCGTGCAGGTCAATATCCGCAACATCTTCCAACACTGGCTTAGCCAATTCTGGGCCATCAACAAGGCAAGAGAAGAGAGTTGGGGACAGAAAGCCTGCGGGAGAACCGCCATGTACAAGGCTTACTGCAATGGCCCTGCCTGCAATAAAGTACCGGTCCTCTCTCATGGCTAGAAGAAATGAAAATTATTATATATTTGACAATGCATGCGTATAAAGACTTGAAAAATGCCTGTAAGATCATATAAAACATAGTGATCTACATGTAATAAATGGTTATCTGGAGTTTATCACATGAGATTACAATCAATACATACCAGTACTGTCAAAGGCCAAGTTCAGTTGGCCTTCTTCTCCCTCAGACATCGGAGATTTGGGCAAAGCTTCCATTAGAAGTCTTAGAAACTCTCTTCTTGGTCCACCTAAGTCCACAGCCTCTTCAGGTACTCCCATATCATCAGAAAACCTGACAGAAATAGTGTGACATGGATCGTATGTCCCTCGTTTAAAACCCCAAGGACTGTGGATCGGTTGATGTTGAATTTGCATTTCTTCTGATGATTTATTTTTGTTGCAAGATCTTGCAAAATATCTCTCACCGGCACCAAACATCCCGTAGCCATCCTGGAACTAGCAAGATAAATAATAGTTAGGGCACACACACTAGTTTTGAGCAAGTGGCATTATGTGTGTGTGTTGTTCATGATCATTGACAATTTTGAACTTCAGTACATAATTGTCACCTACAAAGTATACTAGTATAGTAGAAAGTCAATAGGTGGTGATATGTAGCATAAGCTTGCAAACTAAACTGCGTTCCTGAGAATACTCAGTGGCATCTGCCATTCAAGTTACCTCTCTCTTGAGAGTAACAATCTTATTGCTGTTATTAATCTTGAGGAGCCATTTCTAAACAAACTAAAGTAGTCACTCTCACCAGGGATGAAGGAATGTGCCACTCAGTGGAGCGGTGTGACTTACTGCGTTTTTAATAGTTTTTGGACAACAATAGAGCTCTAACGCACATAATGTCATAAATGATGTGCAGACCTGTGTCTACCCTCCTGACAGTGAGTAATTAAAAAAACAGTGTCGACATGTGCTTTTTGTACACCGACCAGTGTTTTGCATGCCCTCCGAGATCAGCAGCATCTTGTGTGAGGGTGCAAAACATAGGACATAGAATAAGTGTGTTAAGAAAAGTCGCCTTTAGTTTGATGGTGGTGACGTGAGCTTTGGCAACCATGGTCTAGTTTGTTTGGAGCTTGACAATAGCTTTTTACTTCTGTCGATGGCATTAAGCTTCAAAAATCATAAAAGTGGTGTTCATTTCTGAAGATTATCTTGCTGAACAAAACGTGCCAGCAATAACAAAAATGCATATTTGCAATTGGTCATTGTAAAACATTTGCATTTTGTACTAACCTTTCACTCTGCAGGCTTGCTAGTATAGCCTGGTTCAATTCCTCATCAGAAGACTCATCAGACAATGCAGACATTATTGTAAGGTAGCTATCATAGTTTGCTGATTGGTGGTGTGTTGAGGTAGAGGGTAACACAGAACAATGGCTTGCTGGAGTGCTGCCCGGAGCTGGATCAACAGAAGTTGTTCCTCTAAATGATGATGTAGAAGGCAGACTGCTTTCCAGTGAGCATACTGGCAGTTGACTAGAATAACTGCTCGCTGATGTGCTGCTTTGGTAGGTCAAGGCAGGAGTTTGATTGAATGACGCTCCACACCCAAGTGATGAGGCAAAAGGTTGAACTGCAGAAGTACAGTTTGGTGGGGAGGCAGTCATTGGACTGTTGAAACTGTCTGAAGATGCATTTGATTGTCTATCTCGTGGTCGAAATGAGGAGCGCAGCTGCCTTGCTGAACCAGTGTTTTCCGCACAATTGTTGTCCTCACTGCTATAGCCTGTAACCTCATCCTTGGAAACACATACAAATAATTTTCAGATATAATACATTTACACTGAAGAGTACCTGGAAACACTTGGATTAATGATTATATTGCCAACAATTACTTTTACTGTCCATGCTTTAAAAGTGGCATCTCCCGACGAGTACCAGTATCCCCTTTTATTATTAGCTCTGTTAGTCCAACTAGGCAGCTGCCAATTAAGTACATTTCTGTACTTGGATATAACATTTAAAACCGGCATTCCAACTCTGCACTAGTCTATATAAGTACAAAAATAAATAAACACATAGCTAGTAAACATTTGCATGACTACAAAGCTGAAATTAAAGCTCAAGAAGAACATACATTTCAAATGTCAGAGGGAACTGACAACATTTAATCTTCATGCATGTTTATACACAGATTATGGGTTATTATTTTTACAATGTTCTGCAGGTTAATTCAAATGTGATATCACATACCAAAATTGACTTTGATGATCTGATGTATAGGGCTTTCGATTTATACACTTTATGTATGAGATTTGCATCCAGTTCCTGTCCAGCACGCAGTTTTGGCTTGATCAATCTGTTGCCACATGCCATCAGAAGCTCTAGGCTGAAAAGCAGTGGGTAAAATGACAAAAGGTTAAAAAAATGCACAAGACACATTGAAACGGATCCTCTGACAGTCTGTTTTCTATTTCCTCTTTGATGATGGCAGTCAGAAAAATAAATGAGAACGAACGTAAGCGATGCCACAAAATCAAATGTACTAGTATGAATAACTGGCTTAATCAAGACATGGATCTGTCATCCGTCAGCTGACCGTTAACTATTATGCCCCTTAAATATTAAGGCGAGACACGACAGGCAAAAACATTGTTTTTCATGCACTGGTCAATTTTGAGATTTTGTGCTATTTTGATTCCATAACATGTTTTTTTTCAGGCTTTTGGAAGGAAAACGTACAAAATACACATTTAAGTGTTTATTTTACTATAGTTTATCTATTTGCGTCTGTAGATATCTCCTAAATTCACCAAAAGATAGCATTCTAACGTAACATAAAGTACCACGACCGCTGTTTGCACCATGTCATCAGATATATCGTTGGAAAGCTCAATTTCTCCTGCACAATTTCATCGGATCCAAATATGGTCATTTCCTTTGTAACAGCAACCAATCGTGAAAGTACAAAGGGGTCTTAAACCAAGAAACGAAATCTCATTGGCTGGTGTCAATTTATGACAACGTGATTCGTTCAGATGTGTCACGTGGTGTGCTAAAATACTTCCTGGTTTAGCTTTCCGCTGGAAATTTAAATCTCAAAATGGCAAAAGAACAGCGAAAAAAACATTCACAGAGAAGGCGACAATAAGTGTCATTTTGCAAGACAAAAAACAAATGACCCTGACCATGAAATACCTTCACGGAGTGCGTCGAGGCGCCACACAGCAATCTTTAAAGGTCGTTGTCTCAAAATGATTTTTTTCTCATATTCTGAGTGAGAAATGTCCACTTCAGTAGCACGTACATACACCAAACCTTCCAGTCATATTCCTATCAATATTCTGAAGGTTTTTACTGAAGGGCTTGTTCATATATCATTCATAGCCTGAATTATATCACATTTTATATCTAAAAACATGGCAACATTTATATTTTAGGGCTGTTGACAGTATTTTCTGATTTATGGAGTGACAAAAAGAGATATCCAAAATCCCTTCTGTAAAAACTTTAGATTCTAATATGAATACAAAATGAAAGCTACTTATATGATTCTGTTTTCTTCAAGTTTGTATCTGGTTGGTCGAACGCACTTATTGTAAGTCGCTTAGGATAAAAGCGTCAGCTAAATGCAATGTAATGTAATGTAATCCAATGTTCAGATTTGTGTTCCTGAAATGTATTAAAAGATGCACATATTTAATGAGATTATGGCTCATTTGCATATTTAAACATGCTATTTCAGAAAACTTGTAATACAAAAAACAATTGTCTTAATGTAAGTACTGGAGAAATCTCTAGCTGATATCTTTAAGTTAAAAAAAATTACCCTATTCACCTGTCTCCATCTCCACAACATCACAAGTAAGATACTACTTACATGTGAACACATCGGGTACGTATTACTGCATAATGACCGAAATACTATGTTGTTTTACATAATTATCATATTGAGTGATTTTAATGCCAATATTGGTTCTTTTACCACATTCTGACCTGAATACAAACACACCTCCCAATTTAGCGTGTTGGTAAGGGAATTAAAGTAGGGAAGGGATACACTGTCCTTTTTTGGCAGCGCCAATGATAGAAAAGACCCTATGTAAATGCACAGAGTTGATCTTCACTGCCAGGCCTGTTAGTCACTAGATATAACATTTATTCAGAATACATTCAGAATTCTGCATTTTTCACCCAGTCCTGCTTAGCATTCAGCAAAGAACACTGCATGTTGTTGCAGTGAAAGCCCTTGTTCCACATTCTGACATCAGACATAATAAACACCACTGAACATGCCCTGATTACACAGGCGTGTTTTGTTTTGTTCCTGACAGTCCCCTCTTAGTTGATACAAGCAGGTAGGTTGTATATTATGGACTATTCTGTGCCCATCAATTTGCCCACACCCGGTATAATTGATAGGCACTGTGTCATGGTGTATATGTGAGTTTAACCAGAGAGCGACTCCCATTACTCAGCGCTGACCCTCCTCCTTCATCACGTTGATACATCTCCCGATGACTGGAAAAACAAAGCAACAACTCAGTCTGGGCTTTCCACTCTGTGGCGATTAAAGCATGTGCAAACGGGCGGAATGACTTCCCAAATAGACCGTTTGTGTGTGTGCTTGTGTGTGTGCTTGTGTGTGCACCTCCATCTCCATAAGACCAAGGGTAGAACCAAGAAGAAAGTCCTCCACTGAAGTTGTTTTTTTAAAGCTGTAGTGTGGGACTAAACGTCTTGCAAAAGCCTGTACACACAATACTTTATGAGCCTATAACCGGCAGGAAAAGCTTTCTGTATTCTCAGTTTTACGGGGTTTGTGTTGTCTGGCTTCTTTGGCCAATTTCCTGCATCTTGGCCTTCTGGTGAGCTAAAATATCTTTACTTGAATCCTTCCTCTCATCGCCACACATCGATGAACACTTTAAAACAAAACAATGCTTACAAGCATAAATGAGCCGGATTTGAGCTTTAACCTAATTTCCATCCGCAGTCCCCTTACATACAACATACAAGAACATGACATTTATATACGTAGCAAATATAAATACATGACATGCAGAAAGAGCATGAGCAGCATACAAGCATTTACCACATGAGTAGTTATAAGACCCCCACTTCTGTTCGATTTTGATTAATGACTGATAAGGAATGATTTATGACCCTATCAACCGGAAGTCCCGCCCCTATAAACCGGATGTCCCGCCTCCCAAACAGGAAGTCCCACCCTCAAATACCGGAAGTCCCGCCTCCCAAACAGGAAGTCCCGCCCCCAAATCACCGGAAGTCCTTCCCCAAAACACCTGTCACTCTGAAATCAGACTTTGACCCTCTTATCTGTTCAGACCTTTGACCCCCTTATCTTTTATGACTTGTTTTTGTGAACATTGCCTCCATAGCGGCAGATAAGCCCTTTGATGTGAATCTTAATATAGCAATGTCATGATCGGTCAATGATAAACCAGATATAGCCCTGACTTGTTTTTGTGAACATTGCCCCCATAGTGGCAGGTAAGCCCTTTGATGTGAATCTTAATATAGCAATTTCATGATCGGTCAATGATAAACTAGATATAGCCCCGATAAGGATATGGCACCACATGTAAGACTTTGATCAGCCCTGTAATGTGAATCCTGTTAATATCTTAGCTAGGTGAACCAAATAGTATAGGCTACTATAAGATGGCTATGTCTATATATAGATATATAGATATCTATATATATAGATATCTATATATATAGATATCTATATATATAGGCCTAGCCTAGAAGAGGGCCTGCTATAAGATCAGCCTGTCGTCCTACAAAAAACGACCAAATAGGTCGATTGTTTAAGCAGTGTTGATCACGATATTACGACCCATAGCCACCTAGCTTTCCCCCTATTCACTTCCAGCAGCAGTTTATTAGGACCTTTTGTCACGTTTTGTCACGATCGTAATCCCTTGAACTTTAACCTTGCGCATCAATAAAAGTGCGACGAGCCAAGAAGATGAAGATGAAGAAGAACATGAAGAAGAAGAAGAATTGTTAAATAGCGTCAGAGCTGTACAAGTGGTAAATCTGATTTCTGTATTTCATTTGATTTGTTTACGCTTTTAATTAATCCTGTCGTTTTTCTACAAATCATGTTTAACCACGATATTTCNCTAGAAGTCGTTCTCATCAAATAAATAGAGAAACTACAGCAGATATGTAAGTATTTAATGCAGGGAGAAATTTGAAGATCACGTGAACATAGACGCCAGCCATTGGAATGATAGTGAAAAAAAACGTAGGGCATCCTACAATTTCAGAGGGTTTTTGTAGAAATACGTATGTCCCTACGTTGTGGACCAACGTAGTTATTACTAGTGATGGCCAAGTTTGACACTGAAGCTTCGAGCGGGGGGGGGGTACGGAGCTTCAACCCTGGACTCCTATTCCATAGAGCAGTGCTTCGAAGCGTCTGCTCAAATCACCGTTGACATGTGTGAGCGTCCGAAGCAGCAACTGCTCAAATCACGTGAATGTGACCCGAACCAGCACTGCTTTCATTTCTGAATGAATCAACTCAATGGTTCGCCGTCCAATCAGGTGATTCATGCACTGCCTCGTCTCCGATTCTGTTCTGACAGGTGACAGGTTGGAAACAGTTCAAATTGCAGCGCGGGGGTACTAACGCTCTAACACATGCGCAAATGTGTGGGTTTGTTGTCGTAGTTTGCATTTTGGCTGTTGAGTTGTTGTTGGCATTGCATTTGGAATTGGATCATTATAGAGCAGAAGCCCAGGAAGAAAAATAGGTCGTTCTGGCTCGTGAAACACTCGAAAGTGGTGGAGAAGTTTGTGAACAAAAAGACAATGAAGTAATATAAAAAACAGCTCGATGGCTAAGGATTGAGTAAACCCCAGTGGATAGAGTCCGGCGGCCAGAGTGCGGGTGATATCCTCCGCGCAGCTGGTTCCAAAGCTCGGAATGTTAAACTTTTGAATCATTGCTTTTCAACGTTTAATACCTTTAATAACTGATAAAAAGGCGCCTGTTCCGCCCAAAAAAATTCCAGCACTCTCTAGTCTCTTCTCAATAACCCAATACACACTATTATCAATCTTTAATTGCAAATAGAACATGATATTCAGTCTTAGTGTGTGTGTGCATCGAATATTTTTCAAGGCAAAGATACGTTAAACCCACTGCAGCCTTGCACTTCGCCAGGAGAGGTCGCTGTAACTGAAGCTTCGAGAAATTAACCTATTTCCTAGAGCACCTCTAGTGGTCGTGTAAGAAACAACATACACTTTAAAACGTGTCTCTGCGTCGTAATAAGGGCATGATCAATCGGCCTATATGGTCGTTTTTTGTAGGAGGACAGGCTGTAAAATGAGCATGCCTACAAGCGCAGTAACAATGCTAACATGCTCACAGCAAGTGTTTAGCCTGGAATATGCATACAATCTAAGTGCAGCCTTGTATCATGCTAACATTCTCTGATTATCGCGATGCACAAACTACAGTTGAAGCTGACACAAATGTCCTTCGTTTTGCAGCCATTTGGAAATGACCATCATTTTGATAGGATGATTGTGTTTTTTTTTTAAATCGTTTATTTGAACTGGGACAGTGCACATCGATGAACACTTTAAAACAAAACAATGCTTACAAGCATAAATGAGCCGGATTTTAGCTTTAAGCTAATTTCCATCCGCAGTCCCCTCACATACAACATACAAGATCGTAAGTGGAACATTAATGTAATTTCATTATATCCACAAATATAAACGTCATGAAGCAAATAGTTCGCGGATCACTAAGGTATAAGGATACATGAATGTATTTTGTGCGGAGAAGACATTTTACTGCTCTGTTGTCCCACTCATGACTTCAGACGGAAATTCCAGGTGTGATCAACTTTACTTAGATTCATCATCTTGGCACCATGAACCCGTTAACCGAACTGCAATCCATCATTTTGTAGGGATATTTCATTATAATACAAAAAGGATGAACGTTTTGAGAATAAATCATGGCAAACTGTAGACTTGGTCAACAATGAAGCAGGATACTACATTCATTTCTTTTTTTTACTTAAACTAAAAACAAAAAAAGGTTTATTCCCTACATACACATGCACCCATACATTATACTCACATTAAAAGAAAACAAAAAAGCAAAAAGGTGTCATCTTTCCATCTTATGCTCCACTCTAAACTGCGCCGTATGACTGGGCTTCTCTGGGGACCGTGAATGTCTGTTCAAAATTGTATTCCATCTCATTCACTGGTCATTGAGCTAGCATGGCTAAGGGAAAAAAAACATATTTCAGAGTTAACACTTGTCAGCTCTGGATAAAATGTGATAGAGCTGATCTGTTTCTGGAACAGCTGTTGAGAAGTGTTACTTTAATACTCTTACATAAACATTAATCTAACAGTCACACTTCAGCTTAATATTCATCTTTCATGCAGCGATGTGTTACTGCTGTGTCTATAGATTAGTAATTTCCTGTTAAGTGAGCCATTTGGCCAGTTAAATGCTTCCCTATAGATCCGTATGAGCCTCAGACAATGTCTCATTGATTGATGAATTATTATCACAGGCACTTATGCCTTCTTCCGGCTACATCAACCTCACACACGAAAGCTCATATGCAGGTGCCTGTTTATTTTTGAATGCACAGAGACCATGCAAAGGGGGGAGAAGAAGGGGAGACA
>NW_011336553.1:28689-31417 GCF_000735185.1 Notothenia coriiceps | reverse complement strand
CTGCCCCCCCCCCCCCCCCGTGCTTCTCTTAACCCATCCATTCCCATCTGTTCAGTCGAAGCACGGCACAATCTGGCGCACTACAACCATCAGGTGTGCGCACAACCCCCCCTCCAGCCTTTTATTACCTCACGCAACGACTTTAAGTCCCTGTTTGTCTTCAAAATAAGGGTACAAAGTACTCGGAGAAAACATCCTCAGACCAGACCCCAACCTCTAATTATTTCTCTTGATTCCCCCACTACTAGACAGGCAGGGGCAAAACGTGTTACTCCCCAATATATCGTTCCTTTATTCGGACCTGATGTGTGAATCTGTATGTGCGCTCCTCCTGACCTCCACTGAATCACATGCCAGTGTTGGAAACAGCTAAACAAAAGCGGATGAGACTGAAAAGCAGTGAAAGGAAGAATGAAGAGGGGAGGTGGGAGGAGTTCGCAGGGAAAACCGTCCTGTGCGCTTCTAAATCACCATTGGAAAGTCATTAGAAAGCTGGCGGGGCCGGCCGGAGACGGCCGCACAGATTGCGCGCTCCCGAGCACAATACCGGTAATGAAGTGGAAGCTAAGAGGGAGTGTCCCAGGACAGATTTCTTTGCACTGGTTATTCCACTGGCCCTAAAGTTTCCCCACAATCTGTATGTGGGGTGTAAAAAGCTGCATTCATGAGATGTTAACCGCTTTGTTTGTCGGGCGGAATTTATTCAAAGTGTTGCTGCTATCAGCGACAGATGGGCTGGAGGGTGATGGATCGGAGCAGAAGTTAACTAAAGGAAAAAGAGATGGAGAAAGGACAATAAATGTTTAGTGTAACTGGACGTTATCAATCTGGTGGCGTTCTGGTGCCAGTCCATGCCTGCTGCTGCATTCAGATCTAAATGTGGCTCAATCACATGTAGGCCTACTCTGTTGGTGAAATCACAATAGAAGCCCTGTTATTTCTAGCATTGTCAATAAGGCTGTCTTCATTAAATCGAGCCTATTTACAACGTAGTTTGGTAGGGGTTGTAACTTCTTATTCGGCTGAGTCAGACATTTTCGGATTCTTTTTTCAGTTGTCCAAAATTCCTTTAAGATATGAAGTTTAAATTGGAGTGCTCCATTTATTATGTTTGCACTTTCTATTAACCCAAGCACTTTCTATTAACCCAAGCACGCTTTAAAGTGTTCTGTATCTGTAAGCAAATGTTCACATTTCTCTATAACATGAATTATACTGCATATAAAGCAAAAGGATACAAACCTCTTTTTCATTGTCACTGGCAGTGTATTATAAGTCCCATAGTTATAATCAAGGGTGTAACTTTGGTTTGAGAAGTGGGGGGGACACAAAACAGGGGGTCCTCCACAATGAAACATTTTCTCAATTTAATTCCATTTCCTGCCTTTCTACAAATATATTAGGGACTATAGTGTTAACAAATCCAAGAAAAATGTTTAGTGTATATAATGAGTGTGCACACTTATCTAGTATCCTATCCATGTGAGCCTGTTTTATTTGTGATGACCTCACATCCTCTAGGGGGGTCCATGCACCCCCGGGAAGATTTGTTTTCTTTAAATTGAAGCTAAATGCATCAATCTGGTGCACTCTGAGGGCAACATTAAGAGATGTATGGATACAGCTCTCAAAACTCATATGAAACAGAACTGTATATATTTCAATAATAAAAAACCATTAGAATATGCTCACAACCAATAACAAATCATTGATAAACTCCTCTCTCCTATCTTTATCTTACCTAGTCTGCATTCTTTCTTTTTATTTATGCATGTTTGACTAATCACTCCCCTTTCAAACTGTGCTTTTTATTTTTGTACTGACCTATAGTACACATTGGAAGGATTTCTTAACTTATTTTATATACAACTAATATTACATAGATGGATATATTTGTTTACAAAGATGACCAAACCGTTTGAGACCCACTGAGATAACTTAGGCTAAAGTTTATAATCTAATCACTCAGACCTTTACCTCCCTGAGCTACGTTATCTCTCTCAGTCCGACAGGAGAGGACTCTCCCTCTCCTTATTGTTGAAACAGCTTCTAATCTCCGTTAGCTCCGAGCTAGCACCAGATGCTAACAACAATCCCTGTCTCTCTCTCTCCCCGTCTCAGTCTCTCAAAGTCCGACAGGAAAGAGCTCTCCCTCTCCTTATTGTTGAAACAGCTACTAATCTCCGTTAGCTCCGAGCTAGCACCAAATGCTAACAACAACCCCCGTAACTCTATGTCTCTCTCTCTCTGTCTCTCTCTCTTTCTATCTCTCTCTCACAAGATGCGCTCGTGCCACACACAGAAAGACGCTCCTCCGTGACGATGCCCGCTTGCGTAAAAAATAATAATAAACACATTTAAAAAGTGGGGGGGACACAAATGGGATTTTGAAAAGTGGGGGGGACATGTCCCCCCTGTCCCCAGTGGAAATTACGCCCATGAGGAGAGACCTCATTATTACAAGATAAAAGGCGGTGCACTGTTTCATAAGGGTTTAAGATTTCAGCTATGTTGCCACTAAACAACATTTAATATACTTTATTCAGATGTTTCCACATTGTATTCAGAGGGTTACACATTTATATAGCTTATCTTATTTATTTTCGGAATATAATACCACACAATTTCTTCCTTTAAGTTATTATTTAGTTAATCCATCCATAATAAAAATGTCAAATGTTCTGGTTTAAGGATATACTATTTATGAAGTACAACACACATGCTCGGG
>NW_011336553.1:19387-28662 GCF_000735185.1 Notothenia coriiceps | reverse complement strand
CACGAAACATTTTAAAGAATAGCGACTTCACCTCTCAGCTTTCTCCACTCAAAAGTCAGGACGCCCCTTTCTACACATTTTTGAAGACACAGGACTAAAGTTACCCCTGAGTAGGTGGTAAAACCTTCGGGTCCTATCGTTGGTGCCAAACGACTACCTTGAACCAGGGGGAGCGTACGCCACGTCGTCGGCAACCAACTATGTCTCGCCTTTCACGTTGGCGACGACCCCACATACAAAATAATTTGGGTACAGGCCTCATTCTCCGGTTAGGTAAGCGTACGTAACATCGTTCATGGTCACAAATTCACCTAAGATCGTCAATGGCCTCGGGTCCACTTCCCTCGCCTTCTCGACCGCATAACACAACCTCTATCCTTCCAAAACTCTGGTCTGCTCGTCGCGTAAGACATACTCGACGTTCAAGCTACGTGTAACTCCGACTGGGTCGGTCCTCCCTCAACGTTCATCAAGATCCGCACGTAAAAGTGGGTATTTGGAACTTGTTACTTTAGTTACGTAAGAGAGAAGGTTTTGGTAGTCGTACATCGAATCTGGGTTTAAGGTGAGTTCGACATTTTCCTTGAAAAAAGGTAATTAAATGGTGAAGAAATATATTATAATACTTATAGTTTAGTTAGTCCAAACATAAAATATAGCGTGTAAAATTTTTTGCTAATAAACCAGCTCGGTTTCACGGACATGTACGTTTATTATTTTATGTTGTGTAATGAATGTCAAAGCGATTGTCTTCCTATTATTTAATGTCGTCGGTTTATATTTTAGTTTGTGTCCCTTTACAGTACTCAGCACGAAGGCGAGACTGATCTTCCGGTCCCACTTCTTCACCAAAAATCACAACTAATTTTAGGGGAATCCTAGACCCGGCTGGAGTGTACCTCCCCGTCCTCACAGAGTCTCGGATCCCGGTCGAAGACCGCTTCCAGCCACGGGAGACCAAAACTCGTGGACCAGAACCCTGTGATGGTCGCGTCGACCAGACGGCCTGGAATTTCGAGACCGACCACACCGCTACCCTCCTAACACAAGACGATATATCCGGCTCGGTCAGGTAAATCACAAAATTTTTGTTTACGTTTCTCAAATTTTAGTTAAGACTTGCTTATACCATGGTCACGTCACTCGGTCCTAAACCACCACTACACCAATAACGAAAAACACCGGTCACTCTTCTGCACCGTCGGCGCAAAGACGTGATCCGACGTCCGCGATTACTCGGACCAGGTATGGTGCATATCCCGCACGTTATAAGGTTGGAGACACCAATGTTTCCGCAATTATTGGGAAAGTCTAGAAATTTTCTGTTTTGCTGACCAGAATCGTATAGTATGAAATTTTTCGTCCAAAACTGATGCCACAGACTGCGAATAGTTTAAATTTTCGCGATAACTTCCAGTGAGGTTAAGCAACTGGTAATCCTCTCCTACAAAAATAACTACCCTCGGTCATATAGTTGGCCTCTACGACCACCAACCACCAGGTTTTTTCACTGGAGTCAGAACGAGAGCAACTCCAAAAAAAATTAAAAAAATAATAAGATGAGTTTTAGTATGTTTTGCATATGAAGTATGTGTATTTACTTATTTTAATCATCCTTCCCCTCCCCGACTTCGTATCGAATACCCCTCATCGGGAGCACGTAGAGTAATCGTAGTTAATATTTTATTATTACCGTACATAAAGTAGATTTTTGATATATCTTTACATTCCTCCATGTTTCTATTGTTTCTTTAGGTTACTTTTGCACTGTTTTTTTTTTTTATTTATTTTAATCCCGTTCTTTTTCGCATTATGTATATATTCGTTATGACCCCTTATAGGTTATGGACAATCCGACCTCATTAGACGTTTATATTAACAAAAATGAAATCAAAACTTAACAATACTGAACACGATCATAATATTTTCCAGACACCACTTCAGGTAAGGTGCAAGATTGAGACAAATACCTATTCGACACACTAAACTACCAACAAGATGTCCGAACGATATGTTGGTCAAATCCTACGGACCAACCCATAAAGTACCTGACACCGAACCTTGACGAAAACTTACAATCATCCGTAAAATAATACCTTTTACAACACGTATTAGACGCAATAATCGACATATTCGAAATTGTATAGTTTGTGGTAAACTTATCTAACGCAAAAAATTTATACCCTCAACACACAAGTATAAATGGTTGTGGTGTCAGCTAAGAATTATGAAAAAAAATCATACAATAATAAAAAACATCTAACAACTCATACACAAAGGGGTAATAAGCCTCGTCATTATTTCCATTCCCTCTTTACTGACAATATTTCTCAAACTATAAAAAAGGAGCTCTTACAAGAAATCATGCTAATGTTTTATTGATAACAAAAACTGTCAAACAAACACGTATTAAATATACCACGAAAGTCATCCTCAAAAGTATTGCTTACAAGGACAACTACAAGTTGGTATGAAGAGTTAAGAGAGTACATACGTATTTAGACATATTAAAGTAAAAAAGAGTCTGAAACAAATAACAAAAAAAACCAGGAGTGTAAATCCTATTAAAATTGACGGTAGGTCAATTACTAAAAAGTAATTGGTTAAAATGTTCTTAGTGGTTCTAATACTACCCTTCGTCTCTTACCACCAAAGTATGCCGTGTTTTACTTAAAATGTACAGCCTCCACCAAATATACAGTAATTATATTTTAGTCCGTGTCAAAACATTAAAATAGAACTTCCCCATGAGGTGTACAATATCCTAAAAACAAACTAAAGAAAGTAGATATAGGTGAATAACATGGAATAGTCTTATTGAAACTGGTAAGAAACCGAACATATATCATTACCTCTTACCAGATACATAAACGTCATAGACATCAGTTACATAAAGTAAAAAAGAGTTACACAACCATTAAGATAGTTGGTAAGATTAATGACGACTCTCTTTATCATCACTTAACTCACTAAAAAGACTTTAGGTATAAACCAAGACCCCGTATCATAATATGTAAACGACTCCCTTACTGAGGTCCTACCAACATTTCTCAAAAAGGCCAAACTCTAACACTCATCGTTTCTTACACCAAGATATTAATAATTTTGATCTAAATAGTGGTCTAACATTTTGGCCTTAGGGAAGCGCCTAAAAGGTAAATTAACCACTTTTTATGTGAACAACCTTGCTAATAACGTTATAATATAATGGATCCCCTCGATGGTTACAACCACGTTGTAACATAGTGTTATAAGTTATTTATTCCAGGATTTATTAGAATACCTGACAAATGACACAAACTCCTTACCTAGTATTAGTCGTCAGTAAAAGACATTAACCCAGTCTTGTATGAGACAAACCACGACAAAAAGTCATTTTAAGTAGGTGAAAATCATACTTCAACCCTAGACTAAAATGAGCGGTCTAACACCGGTTAAAGTCATGCTTTGGAGTAATTTCGTATAAACGTGTAGGCAACCCCAAAAATGAAGCCCGAACCTTAAAGAACTAAGTAAGACAACAGTCAATAAAAGAAGAAATTAAAACGATACATAATGGAAGTTTCACCAAGGAAGTAATAGAATGGATACCGTAAAAAGTTTAAAAGTCTCTCGATAGCAAAAAGTGTCAAAGATCCTAACGATCAGTTAAAAACAAAAATATGTAATATTGCTAAGTAGAAGTCATGAAAATGAAAAGTTTTACAGGTATATCTCACGTAAAAAAAATGTCGTTCGTAAAAGTTCCAGGTAGTTCACTTGGTTCACTCAAACTCAAGTAATAATAAGAACAACGGTTAGAATTAAAATTATATACTGTTGTAAGCAAGTACACACGTAACTTTAGGAAAGTTTAGAAGTAATATCCAAACAAATGAGAACTTAGATTATGAGAACGGTAAAAAGGTAAAAAATTTGAATTATAAATTAAATAAATTCACTTGATCAGAAATTACAGCGAATCATACATAGAGAAAACAAGAAACACTGATAAATGTCCGAAATAAAAGGCCGTTAACACTTTATAACTGTCCACTAGTGACCTTTAGTCCACTTAACTATCCAGGTGGGTGATACTACAAGGCAAAGTCCTGCACATCACCTTTTTACAATAAGAATTGCAAAGACAACGTCAAATGGACCAACCCCAAACCAATTAATAATCTCCATCTCAGAGGACTTCATCTCTATTTGTATAGGATACTTCAACAGAGACGGACAACCTCGCTCAACATAAAAATATTATTAATATTCCAACCTCCTTTACAAAAGAGTCGTCCTAAATAAATAAAGGACTGGCTTATCTAAAGCCAGTTGAGTAGCACTTGAAATGTTTTAGCTCTATGAAACCTGATGTACTTACAAGGGTGTAACTTTGGTTTGAGAAGTGGGGGGGACACAAAACAGGGGGTCCTCCACAATGAAACATTTTCTCAATTTAATTCCATTTCCTGCCTTTCTACAAATATATTAGGGACTATAGTGTTAACAAATCCAAGAAAAATGTTTAGTGTATATAATGAGTGTGCACACTTATCTAGTATCCTATCCATGTGAGCCTGTTTTATTTGTGATGACCTCACATCCTCTAGGGGGGTCCATGCACCCCCGGGAAGATTTGTTTCTTTAAATTGAAGTTGAATGCATCAATCTGGTGCACAAATTAAGAGATTTATGGATACAGCTCTCAACTCATATGAAACAGAACTGTATAGCTATTTCAATAATAAAAAACCATTAGAATATGCTCACAACCAATAACAAATCATTGATAAACTCCTCTCTCCTATCTTTATCTTACCTAGTCTGCATTCTTTCTTTTTATTTATGCATATTTGACTAATCACTCCCCTTTCAAACTGTGTTTTTTATTTTGTACTGACCTATAGTTCACATTGGGAGGATCTCTTAACGTATTTTATATACAACTAATATTAGATGGAAATATTTGTTTACATAGATGACCAAACCGTTTGAGACCCACTGAGATAACTTAGACTAAAGTTTACAACCTAATCACTCAGAGTCCTTTACCTCCCTGAGCTGACGTTATTTCTCTCAGTCCGACAGGAGAGGACTCTCCCCCTCCTTATTGTTGAAACAGCTTCTAATCTCCGTTAGCTCCAAGCTAGCACCAAATGCTAACAACAACCCACGTAACTCTCAGTCTCTCTCTCTGTCTCTCTCTCTATTTCTCTCTCTCTCTCTCAGTCTCTCAAAGTCCGACAGGAAAGAGCTCTCCCTCTCCTTATTGTTGAAACAGCTACTAATCTCCGTTAGCTCCGAGCTAGCACCAAATGCTAACAACAACCCCCGTAACTCTCTCTGTCTCTCTCTCTTTCTGTCTCTCTCTCTTTCTATCTCTCTCTCACAAGATGCACTCGTGCCACACACTCAAAGACGCTCCTCCGTGACGATGACCGCTCGCGTAAAAAATAATAATAAACACATTTAAAAAGTGGGGGGGACACAAATGGGATTTTGAAAAGTGGGGGGGACATGTCCCCCCTGTCCCCAGTGGAAATTACGCCCATGGTTATAATGCATCAAAATCAATGTTACAATGTGATTATAAGTTACTGCAAGTGCTCATTTGTTGCTTTAAGGGAAGTACTGAAATTCAAGAGGCAGATATATCAAGTCACCCTAAGTGCTTATTAAATCTAAAATATTAGTGCACAATTATACAATTATGAATTACGATTCTGGACCTTAAGTCCAATACCATTCCTGTATTATTGTGAAAGAGCACTATGAATATTTATGAGTTAATGATAATACACAGTCCTATGAGCAGGAATATTTTCAATGTAGCCTACTATCGGGGATATGTAAAGATAAAGATTCAAGTACGACGTTAGGGTTGCATGTACCCATTTTTTGTATTAACTTGATTCAATGTTACGTCGATAAAATGTCAGAATTAGCACAAAAAAATATCATCAAAAGCAAGGTGACATCACTAAATCCCTTCTTTTGTCCAACCAGCAGTCGATAAATGAAAGAAAAGCATGTAATTATCACAGCAGAAAAGCTCGGGGAAATGTCTGTTGTTTTGCTTGAGTGAAAAATTATTCGATTTTTTATCTATTTATCATCTCAGATTTACACTTTATAAGGTTCAGGCAACACCTACAAATCCCTGGAAGAATCTCTTATAAACAAAGTTCAAATTAGTTGTCACTTTTGACACAAGAAATGACCTAGGCCTATCTAACTAATTTACCATGAGATGACCTTTGCATGTGTGTCATACTCGGGTCTCAGGCTATAACCTTTATTTGTCACCTTGTAGGGTCACACAAAGGGCCCTATTAACCTGCACACCACTTTATCATGCGTCCAATTTTCGATGGGTTCACTAATAATGCAGGTTGAATGGACCCATTAGCCCTCTGTATATGAAGTGCGATCCTCTCTTAAAGGCCCAGACACACCAACCTAATTTTGGCCGTCGATACATCCTGTCGCCCTACTCAGATTGGTGTGTCCCGCACCGTCGTGTCTTTTCGGCCGTGCCGACACCTTCCGCTCCTGTCGGCAAAAGGCTGTCGGCAAAAGAAATCATTCTGATTGGCTGTTCAGCTTAGCGAATCAGTGCATGAGAAGCGAAACGGAAATAAAGAAAGCACACACAGACGGCTATTATTTTTTGATTTTCCAGTACCGCACTAAACATGTTTTCGATTATAAGTCGTTATGTAAAACGGTCTGTGAAACAGTCTGTGATGGACGAGAGTGAAAATGGAACGCACGCTATTTGTTGTTTGTATATATCATGCAGTGTGTCTTCCGGTTGCCTCTTTTGAATTAAGAATACACACTACCGTCACTTGCTGGTAAGGAGAGTTATTGCCACTCACGCATGCGCATTGCGTACGTGCTACTTGGCTGTCGGCTTAAGTCTTTGCGGTGTGTTCCAGTGCGACTTTTTGGCCAAGACGCAGGAGACGTGAGGCGACACAACAATCGAGTCCGCCAGGACGTGTTCTTTGGTGTCAGTTTGGTGTGTCAGGGCCTTAAGACCTCCATACAGGAGCCTGACACGAGTTTCTCAAGTGTTGCACTCTGCAGCTAATGCTCGCATTCACTGCTAATCATTTTCATCAATAGTGCGGAGGCAGACAGGGCCCTGGAGTGCGGTGCTCCGTCTGAGAGGTGATAATTGGATAATTAGTGCAGGCGACCAATTTGGACTTTGTGCTTGTGATGGCACGCGAGTTAAGCAAAGGTTAACTGAGTGGGGAAGGAGAAGGGGGGGGGGAGAGAGGGGCTTCTGATCGATCATCCTAACCCCCCCCCCTTCCCATACACACACATACTCCCTTCTCACCCTCATGTTCTCTCTCTCTCCCCCACTTTCTCCTTCCATCGCTTATCTGTGGGACAAAAGACACCAAATCGCCGATTTCCATCTCAAAGAGTTAAGCCCCGACGAGAGGCAAGGGATCGGGCGACCCGCTTCAGACCCCAAATACCCGGCGATCACTAGAGCAAATGGGACCACAATGGTGGGGAGAATAAAGAAAAAGAGGAGAGGGAGGGAAAGGAGGGGGGTCCTCTAAAGACATATTTATATACGTTAAAGAAAATGCTAATATGTCTCGTGAAGAATAGAGGGGATTTTGGAGACCCTCTAATTCTGCTTTTGTTGAACTCGCGTGCAGACGGACGAGATCGACACGCTGGTCACGTGAGAGATATCTTTTTTTGTTAGGTGTGTGTCTCTTTCAAACGACAGATTTGGGTGAGGCTGGAGAAGCCCGTCAAACATTGTGGGGAGAGAAGCAAAAAGTCTGTCCAATGCAGGAGCACATGCACGTGCAGGGAGTTTAATCCGCGAGGCGAGACTAGTGTAATTTGCCTTTGATTGCTCTGTCTTTCTGTCTGTGTGAGAGAATGCTGAGCGGTATTAGAGTCCTGTGTGCTCTAAACACGTACAGGGATGAGAATAAACAGCACGGTTCTCACAGGGCGGAATACAAACTGCCCCACTGTGGGCGCCTTATTATTATTACTGCTTTCAGCTGGGACACAATGCACTCTTCATAAAGCTTTGGAGGGAAAGTGGGATCTTTGGGATCAGACTTCATGTTGTTGCTGACTCTAATTCAGCAGTTACTGATACTTTGCACCATTTATAAGTCATTTACTTAGGCTTCAGGTATCAGTTAGGGGTGGGAAGTATCTAAGTACATTTACTCAATACTGTACTTAAGCACAATTTAGACTTTGAGTATTTTCATGTTATGCTACTTTGTACTTCTACAATTCAGTGGCACATTGTGTAGGCTACTACATTTATTGAATACCTTTAGTTACTTTGCAGATTTTGATCAATAATGTAAAATAAAATCATCACATAAATCAGACTTTAGTTACGCCTGGAGTAACATTCATAATCTACCATGCAGTATACAAAGTAATTAAAACTAGCTGCACCTTTACCAGCTTTGATAAACACATTAATTGCATCAAAAATTATAATAATAATTGTCAGTTTTCGGAATCTCCATTTACTGTTGACGCATGCGAAAAAAATGCAATGTAACACTGGTGAGTGTTGATTCTCAAATGATTATTTGTTGATGAACTATCCCTTTCACTTTCTATGTTTCACTTTGTAAGAGAAAGACAATCTCTCTCCGGTGTTATTAATACTTCAACTGTCATCTTGTCTTAGAGAGAAACTATAACGTCTTCCCACAACATGTCAAAAATGTATTTAATCAATCATTTATAGTCTTGTGCAAAGTTTACACGAAAACAACAGGTCTGATACTGGGTCTGCCGAGCAACAATATGAGGGATGTGGCAAGTGGCATTTAGATTTTTTTCTGTAACAATATGTAACCATTAACAGAAAGTCTGAAAAAAAAATGCTAATTAAGGATAAGAGGGGGAGAAATACCCTCTCCAGGATCACAACTGATCTAAAAAGCTATATTTTAAGATGTATTGCCCGTCAGTCACATCTCATGATCTCTTTGCTAAGATGCCTGACTTAAAAGAATTATACAATAAATATTTAACGCATTACAAGGGCTGATATCTTTTTGCTGTAATGTCCTTAATTAATCAGAGAATAACGTCTCCTTATCGTTTGAGACAGGCCTGACTGTGTCTAACTATATGCAAGCTGCTCGACTAGATTGTGTACATTCAGGTGTCTCCTATTTGACTTTCTGTGGCAGATGGGTTCTTTATAGAACATGTCAACTGATATTAGCTTCTACTGCAAGGCAAGTGTTGCCCCTGAAAAGCTGTGTGAGGGG
>NW_011336553.1:18100-19283 GCF_000735185.1 Notothenia coriiceps | reverse complement strand
GGTGAGTAAGGAAGAGAGGGAACGTCCAATGAGGGAGAATGAGAAAATCTCTTAAGAGCCGTGACGGGGCCCTGGTCTCTCTCTAAATGTATTTTAATAGGAGGGACCCTGATGTCCAGGGCAATTCATCTCCAATCTCCCTGTAATGAAAGGAGTCGTGGCCTGGATCATGGAGGGTGAGGGGGGGGAAGTGGGGATAGAGGATACAAAGGCTGCATGTTGCTTAGCCTCATTATGCTGCAGTTAGACGGAGGGCTGCATGGAGGCAGCGGGGGTTAGGGGCCCCCACAGACCCAGCCTAAAGGGCCACAATGCTGGCATAGCCGTCTGCAAAGGGAGACCCTGCCATGACATTATCCCACCGCTACTAACGAGGGCTTCATACGCCTTTGATATAATCTCACTATTGAAATCCTGATAAATCCCCCCTGCGTTTACAGCCAAATCCCATTTGTAACGGGTGTGCGGGAGATCGTGTGAGTGCGTGCATAACCGCCTGTGTGTGTGTGTCGTCTTCACCTGTTCTGTTCTGGCAGGCGAGGCCACTCCGTGTCCCATGTAAAGCCGGGACGTTACACTTGCTTATACATAAATCCCCCCTTTGCGCACGGGACATCTCGTGAGCCGATCTGAGCTTGGGAGAGAATTTGAATAAAATCAATGTTTAAGTGGATATAGTCATTTTTCAGATATGATCTGATAGGAAAACAATTATTGGATTACAACACACTGGGGGGTTGAATAATATAAAACGGAGAAAGAAATATGGAATTTATTAATGAGGGTAAAATTAGTAATAAAACGATGCTATTACCACCAGTTACACCACATTCTTTGAATCTTCGGCACAGCCATTATTCAGCATGTTAAGCTGTCTCAGCATTATGGGTCCATCAGAAGTACATTAATGAAATCTTATCTGTCTGGGTGAGTGGATCAGGGTACTCTAAAAGTTGGAGAAAAGGACAAATCACATCATATTCCTGCTGCAAGTTCTTTCCCCACTATTGGAGAGGTCACTTGGACAGCTCTGCCTTTCTCTGTTTTACGCACGTGTGGGGATCCAACCGAACTGTGTTTAAGCATAAATCTCTTTATAGTGAAAGTACGCCTATGTGCTATAGCATCCTGAACAGATACTCCTATTCAAAAGCTTTGTCCTCTAGCTCAGGGGACACTGCGC
>NW_011336553.1:9143-16037 GCF_000735185.1 Notothenia coriiceps | reverse complement strand
TGCTCGCCATCATCCTCATCGCCACCACCTGCAACCGGCGCAAACGCGACAAGAGCGGAGACGACAGCGACTCATACGGGGAGAAGGGCACGCTGGAGCGGGGCAGGAACCACGTGGCAGACAACCCGCTCCTGCCTCTGCACGGGGCCGGGGGAGAAGCTGGCTTTGAGGGTCACTCCTACAGCAGCCAGCCCGGGGGCTTCACCTCGGCTCACCCCGGGGGAATCGACATGTGCTCGGCCTCAGAGGACGGCAGCGAGGTGCCTTGTGTGTATGACTCAGACACCAACAGCAAGCCTCGAGGGAATAAACACGAGGTGAGAGGCAGCTTCAGGACATTGTTGGGAGGACACACACACACACACACACACACACACACACACACACACACACACACACACACACACACATAAAATGTGTTTATCAACCAGACGCTAACCTTATTTCTCTCCTCCTGCAGGGATACTCTACTCTGCCTGGCTATGGGAACGGTAAAGAGGCAGTGAGGCCCATCACTATCTGGAAGGGGAACTCTTACACCACCATCTCTGCCAGGGACCCTGCCTTCAGTGGCAAAGACAGTGGCAAGGGGGACAGTGACTTCAATGACAGTGACAGTGATGTCAGTGGAGACACTGGACTGAAGAAAGATGGAGCAGTGGTTCCTCCCATGGGTGGCCAAAATGGTAAGAGCAAAATAACAAACAATTAGATTTCAAATGAATACATGTTGATTCATGCTTTGGTTCTAACTTATTTCTTTCTTCTCTTCTGAAGCTCTGTGGGCTTGCACCAGTGAATGTAAGGTCCTGGGTCACTCAGATCGCTGCTGGAGCCCCTCAGCAGTCAGAGCCCATGCAGCTCCATCTCCAGCCCCCACCCTCTCCTCCTTCAGCAGCCACTCCAAAACAGCCTCCCTGCCCCGGGACCCCAACCGCCGGGACAACTTCTACCCGGCCCAGATCCCCAAAACAGTGGGTCTGCAGAGCGTGTACGAGAAGGTGCTGCACAGGGAATACGACTACGTTCTGATCACCCCACCTGTGAGGGTGCAGGAGATCAGCGACATCAGCGACATCACCATCCCCGTCTACACCCCCACCCCAACACACTGTCCCATCGAGGAGGTCTAACAGACATTGCACAAGCTCACTCTAAAATAAATGTATATTCAATGTTTTAATTTATGATTCAATGACAATGAGAAATACTGAACCTTTTGGAGGTTCTTTGTTGCATATATACGTTTATATCCTAATATTTGTGTGTTTCTTTTCATTGTAATTTTAAAAAGCCACATGTGATCGCCATTCAATCACTTTGAGACATTTTGATGGACATGAAGTGTATTATATGCAAGTTTTGTACATACAGAGGTTTTATTTTTTATAAAAGTAATAATTAAGGAAAGATATGTACATAGGAATTGTAATTATTGAACTTTAAGCACGCTGACTATTTAAAAATGGCCCCATAAACTGTGCAGTTGGAGGGCCGGTGACCCACAATGTATCAAGTTGATAACAATGTATGGATTTATTTGAATGCAATAATAAGTAATTTTACAGATTTCTTTTTTATTATCACAATATTCGGAGAGGAAATAAACTTTGAAATACTGTTCTGAAACATGTGAGTGACTTGAGTGTTTTTTCAGGAGCATGAGTCAGGCCAGTCACTACAGTAAAAGCCAACAGGCGTCGCTGTTATTGCAGCAAAGCGAGCCTCTGTCCTTGCAGCCCGAGGAAGGTCAGTTTAGCTTCCCTTTTTTTACGATTTTTCTGGGGAGATGCCAGAGCAGACGCCAAGGTTTTCTAGCAAATCACTCTCACTCCTCATGCATATCAAGAGAGACCACCTTCAGACTTATTCGTTCTCATTTTACTCACTCCCTGTTACATAAATCATTAATACTACCTGACATGTGCGCATAGAAGAGGTCATAATGAGGTTGCCTGTTCGTAAATGCGCATTTACTGTTCGTCTTCGATAACATTCACGAGAGGAAGTTAAACAGCCTAACAACGATGATGATAAACATCCAAAACCAAACACAGGTGATTTTTTTGCCACGGAACAACAAGTCCCTGTGAGCAAATCCTCCTGCTGTCCTGTCAGAATGTTTTTTTGTCCATCTGCCAAACGCGCACGCTGCGCCCTTTACGTCATCTCTCTATTACCATTAATGGGTTCAGGGCATTTCTCACGACAGAATCGCAGGTCTGGACTCTGATTAAAAAAAAAAAAAAACTCAACAAGATCTAAATCTGTCCAACAATCTGCTGCTTTCATGCAAACACTGTCTCCAAACTGGAGAAAACATGCGACATTCCACCAAAGTCACCTTTGACCTGCAGCCGTCTGTGAGGGCATTGACAAAGGAAAAGGGGGGCTGCTAAGGTGATTTGAGGAGACAACCTCACCCTTCATCATCTTCTTTTTCTTAATTACCGAATAGATCTTATAGTCCACACATCGAGGTTTCCATAAAGCTTAATGATATGAAACTCCTGAGGATATTCGCAGGAATCAAAGTCATGGAAGTTGCCTGAGCAGCTCTTCAAAGGGAAAACACGATGAGTGCTTTTATGGCAGAAAGCTAACAACTTTGGCTTTAATTAGTGGCTACTGTGAGCGACCAGCTGGAGTTTACTGTATGTTTCACGGTTTCACAACTTAGATGCGCAGTTCCAACAGTGGAGTGCAAAACACGGACTGCCCATCCTCCTCCTCCTGAGAGAGAGGGAGGGAGAGAGAATGGGGGGGGGGGGGAAGAAAAGTTAGTGGACTGGGGTTCACTGAGGTGTTTGGCTACAGTCATGGCCGGGAACTCAGAGAAAGTACCGATCGCCTCGGCGGGGCCAGAGGATCTGCATAACTTCATGCCCCCGGTAAGTTTTCATACAGGACCAATGTGACCGGATTATCCCGGGATATGGAGTTCTGTAATAAAAAAGATGCCTAGGTACAAAGGGATCATAGAGAGGCCACGTCGTTCTGACATTGATCTTCCATATGCTGGACAGACGAGACAAATTAATATTGATTGTGTTATATCAGAGTATGAGGTTGTTTTGGCGTTCGACACGTGGTCATTTTCTCGGTGTGTTTGTTTAACGGTAGGCATACTCTGCCGTGGCCGTGAAGCCCGCCGCCTCCGGCTGCCTGCTGAAGGCCGGGATCGCGGTGCTCATCGCCGGGACTCTCCTACTGCTACTGGGGGCAGTCGGAGCGTTCTACTTCTGGAACAACAATGAAAAACACGTAAGACATATTTATTATATCAATGCTCACCTTCACGACAAATGAAGGGTTTTATTAGGGACTGTACACAATTTATTTGAAGGTAGGTATGGGGCTTGTCATTTGGTACTTTTACCTTTTTTGGAGAGCTGGGTGGTTGTTTTGAGTTCATTGACATTATGTATTTAGGTTTTGTCAACCTTTGTTTCCTAGATGGATCAAAGAGAAAACTTAAACTTGCGACATGGTTAATAAAAATGCACTTTGTAGTGTTATGTCTCTGAGTCTGAGAAATCATGATTAACCATGTTAATCTTCTATCATTATTACAAAGGAAACTATAGGGTTATGCCTCGCTTGCTACCACATTTAGCCCACTTCTGTACAATCCTTTACGATTTAGTAGTATGATCTGCTAGATTATATTTTGTCCTATCAGTGGACTTTCAAAACGCGTTATCTAAAATGACTACCACAGCTATAGAGGAAAACATATTAATACCCTATAAAAATGTCACTTGACTAAAAGGGAAAAATCCTTGAAACAAGCTTCTTTTGTGTCAATAAGTTCTCAGTGATTTTTAACTTGAAATTAAAAAGGAGACTCAAAAGAAAAACAGTTCTCCATATGGATTTTTTTCTGCAGTGTAGGCAAACAGTAAAATGTAAATGAATCCCTCCTTGGTGAATGGAGGCGTTGTGTGTGTATGTGTGGAGGATCCTGGCAGGGTGGAGAGGTGGTGGTGGGCGGGGGGGGGCTCTTTGGTCCGGCTGATGCTCCGGGGGCAAGAGGTGGAAGAGATGAAAGTAAAAAATTGTACCGTTGCAAGCGTTTTTTCTTACCGTATGAAGTTAGAAAATGCTATTAAGACATGATGAAACGGCTCTGGAAGGGTCATAATAATAACCCAGAGCTGCACAGATTGTATTCTTCTGACCAAGTTTAAATGAATGTGCGAGTCTAAAAGAAAAATCAAGAAAAGAGAGGCTGTATGTGTGAGGAAAAGTCAGAGGGGGAGGTTGAGTAGGAGTGTTGAAATAGAGGGGGGCTGGGGGTGGGGTGACTCAGGACTCTCATACCTTACATGCCAGTCTGAAACCCTGTGTGTGCTTGTGTGTTTAGGTCTACAATGTCCACTACAGCATGAGCATCAATGGGAAAGTGGAGGAGGGCACAATGGAGATCGACGCTGCCAACAACATGGAGAGATTCAGCACCGGCAGCGGGGCGGATGAGGCTGTGGAGGTCCATGATTTCCAGATTGTGAGTCAGGCACAAAATAATCCTAAAATATGTGGTGGTGGAAGCATTACAGCTGAATCATCAACACATTGATCTTCACTCTGAGCAATTCAGGAGAATCAGAGAAGAGGTGGATCAGATTTCTTGAACATTTTGAAGACCCTTGTGGGTAGATTGCAGCAAGTAAACATTATCCCCCCTTTAGGCCAATCAGTGTCAAAAGCATCGTCCCTCCATTTTTCATTAAACGCGGACTGGTGGTTTCTGACCTTTAATTATTGCACCCCAATCAGGCCAATCAGACTAGTGAAGCAGCACTTTTGGCCTTTTAATTATTACAATTTTGACCTTTAATCATGGTGTGATTTTTGTGAAATCTAGAACGCTTCAAAGTGGTATCAAAATCAGCTGTGATATGTTCACATTTCTAGTCCCAGACACTTAGAGATGCATTAGGCTCTAACTTGCTGCTCTTTGTTTGTCTCTACAGGGGATCACAGGGATCCGCTTCTCAGGAGGAGAGAAGTGCTACATCAAGACCCAGGTGAAGGCCCAGCTGCCTGATGTGGAGGCTCTCAACAAGGACTCCATGACATTCGACCTGGTGGGTTTCATGTAGGGCTGCACGATATTGGAAAAAACTGTGATATATATATTGCGATATGAAAAAATACAGGAATTGAAGAAAATACCATTTTTTTTTGTCCGCAAACCATCCTTCTTGAACTTTAATGCTATACAATTGGTATTTCTTTAACAATATTTAACCGGATGAAGGATTTTAGCACGGACTTCTGGATCTTAAGTTATCAGAGCAACAAGCTGAGCTAGCTCGGTTATCTTGCTGTGATCTGATCAAGAATGGTTGTGATTGGTGTTTTGCTGTGCATGCAGAGCCTGCATGTCACTCACTCAAGTACCCCTGACATGAGAGCCGCGCAAGTTTTCCTTTTGTAGCAAGCAGCAAAATAATTGTAACATGACGTGTTTGAGTTCATTTGCCTACTTAATATCGCACGTCCTAAAAAAGAAATCGCACGTTCTGCGAAGTCAATATCGCGCATGCGCATAACAGGATTATCGTCACGACACGATATATCGCGCAGCCCTAGTTTCATGTCCTGAAAAAAGCAGGTTTTCCCCAAAGTGCTTTCAAGGTTTTTTTCATCAATAGCCAATTACTGCTTCAAAAGCTTAACAATTTTTACGGAGTTGCGACTAATTGCTTATGTTTCCAATACATTTTACAAACTAGGGCGTTAGTGTCAGGCTTTCCTTTTGCTACCGAAAACTTTAGATTCAAGCACCCCTGAGAGAACATTTCAGTCTAAATTTCAGTCTAAATTTCTATACTCAATTTTATGACCGTAGACTTGAAAAGTAGAAACATTTAAAGCTTTTTTTTGCAGGCCAACAGGCTAACTCATGATGGAGAACATGGTAAACACTTCATCTTATGAACATTAGCATGCTAACATTGCTGCTGTGATAATGTTAGCATATTGCTGAACGCATTTAGCTCAAATCCTCACGAATAAACGAGACAAAATGCGTTACATTTTCTGTTAAATGTTAGGGCTATTATTGTGAAAGGGTGAGGCGAGGATTGTGTAAATGCAGCCTTTGTCAAGATTAAAAGGATTCTGGAAACATTTTAATTACCTTTTTGTTTCTTAATATTTGAACTTGGTTTGAAAGTATTTATTAATTAACAACAAAAAAACACTTCTCAGAAACAATAATAACAGCCGCAGATACATTCACCCTTTATTAACAAAAGCATTGAATCTGAAAATACAAATGTTAGTAGGTCAATATTAAAGGGCAATTGTTCACCTTCTCATTACAAGACACATACTGCGACTGGAGGATACACATCCATTCCACGCAACCCAGACATCATTCTTCAAAATTGCTTATTGCTAATCTATAATATACATCTATACTGATAAATCTAGAGAGCGTATTTATAAAACCAATATACTTAAAGCTATTTACCCTGCAAGGTCTTACACCTGATATAAAGCTATAGCGTATGCTTAGGTATTAGTATAACTCACCCAAGCCAACGATAAACTGGGAGCACATGGGTGACTTTTATGAGGGTTCTCAGCACATAACAGCTTGGTGGGCTCCAAAAACAAAACAGAAGACTACACCGAATATGCCATACGTGAGTGGTGTGTGTGTGTGGATTGTAACATCCCACCAACACCACCGCCTGTGATTGCTCAATTGAGGCTGTCTGATAATTAAAATCATTTAGCGCTGCATAAGCCGCACATCCACATAAATCCACATCACCAAAATTACCCTCATGAATGCTCATGTACGTGCACACACACACACACACACACACACACACACACACACACACACACACACACACACACACACACACACACACA
>NW_011336553.1:0-9105 GCF_000735185.1 Notothenia coriiceps | reverse complement strand
ACTCAAAGGACTAGGGGCACTTTGAGGATCACAATGGGAGGAAAGTGGTAAGATGGAGTGAACGCTGATAGAGTCCACACACACACTATCACACACACACACACACAATTAATTATCACGCAGGGCTGCTCTTATTGCCTCTCTCTGCCTCATAACAGATCATTTATTTCACGTTTGTGCTTTTGTGTGTGTTTGTGTTATCGCCTCCCTTTGCCTCATAAATGATCGTTTGGCTCACATTCGTGTATGTGTGTGAGTGTGTGTGTGTGTGTGTGTGTGTGAGTGTGTGTGTGTGTGTGAGTGTGTGTGAGTGTGTGTGTGTGTCTGTGTGGAGAAAGGGAGATGTTGCTGTAATGGTAGCTGCAGGCTGGTCATTTGCTATAATTTAGAGTGATGGCAAATATGGGTTAGATAAGCACACACACATGTACACACACATATGTGTCCCCATCCAGAGAGAGTGGGTCAGATATCTCTTATCAGTGGAGAAGGACCCCCGCTTCTATTTGTCCCTCCAGCAAACCATTTGAGTTGGGGGAGAAGAGAAAAAAACTGCATTTCTGAAAGGTTGGAGGATATCGTTCCCTTAAACATGGCTGTGGCTAGTGCGCTGCACCCCTCAGGAACAAATGCCTCAGGGCCAAATCATCCCCACAGAATTCCCCTTTCACCTGCAGGCTGTTGATACAGATTATTTGTTTACACAGTCTCTCCTCTGGAAACCTCATTAGTTTATTTGCAGAAAACTGCACATTTAGGCCATCCTCTCCCCCCCTTCAGATCTTGATGAGTGCTGACATCCTGTATACAGCTAAATGTTATTGAAGAGGGAATCTGTGTACTGAAGCCTCAAGGGCTTTTTTTATTACTACTTGTTTTTATGTCGTGATAAGGAGCATTAACAGCACGGCGTTAATGCAGATTAGACTCGGACGGAATGCAAATACTGTGGGCTATTTAAAGGGGAAGGCTAGTAACAAGATCCGTAAAAAAAGTGTGATTTTAAGCCTTCAGCAGGCGTCTTCAGACGCTTTGTTGTCATGTTTGTTTGAGTGTGTGCTAATTTTCTCCTCACCTTCTTCACTTCACTTAAAGGAGGACGAGGTGATGCCGGCCAAATTTGATGAAGATCTTATCTTGGTGGCCGCTGGCGCCCCCATCTCAGACTCCGCCTTCCTGAGCAGCAAGATAAAGGACTTGTGTGGAGGGCTGCCGATCTTCTGGCTCCGACCCACCTACTCAACCAGTAAGCAACAAAACAGCTTGTAGCAAAGATATTAAAATGTAAATCCTAAGATAAGTAATAGTGAAACAAAGAGGATATGGGTCAAACGTAGGGTTGCAAAGGGGCGGAAAGTTTCCGGTAAATTTCCGGAAAGTTTTCCATGGGAAGTTAAGCTGGGGAATTTTGGAAATATTCGATGCAAAAGTAAACAAAAAAACATGACATTTCAACATATATATTTTTTAAAGTAGAACAGAACAATTTTTTAATTATTTTATTGAACTATTATTTTTTTCATTGAAGAACGAAAACGGGAATGTTGAGTTAAATGTTACTCATCCCCCCCAACCCCACTCATTAAAAAATGAATAAAAAATGCACCCCCCATCCAAAGATCCCCACAAAGTCCAATTCAAAATGTTCAATGAAAAGAGCCCTTCTCCCTCCAAAAAGTCCTATCAAACATGCAAATCTTCCTTCAAGCAACCCTCTGCATTTTTGCTAAACCCTTTCAGTCAACGGGCTCTTCCTGGGCCTCACACTCTAAGAGTCTTCCTCTTCAGTGTCACTGTCCAGCCTTGTTGAGGATGGCTCTGTGTTCGGTTCAAAGAGCCTTATTGGTTTGATGGCAAACTGTTTAATGAAATGGTAAAACTCAGCTTTTTCCCCCACTCTCACACTTTCGTGAGCCTGTTGCGACCTTTGTGTGGTCTCACTACGCCATAGCCGTAAGCAGATGGTGCTAATGGCATAGGATAACCTTCCAAGTGTAACTCTGAACATGGAATCTGTTTATATTTTTACGTCAAGCACTAACTGCTCAAAATATACTTTCCCCAACTATAGTTTTAAGTTCCCCTATGCAACGAGCTAAACCTTTACATTTTGAATTCCCCAGTCTTATTCCCCATAAAATTCCCGTTAATTCCCGCTGGACACAGTTTCCCACTCTTTGAAAATTCCCACGGAATTTTGCACCCTAGTCCCCGGTCTCTACATTTCCCTTAACATCACGCAGTTGTAGAAAAAAAAAAAAGTCCTTTTGCAGTATGCAAGAGCTATAGCGAGTGGTACATTTTTAGCTTGCTGGCGGGGTTCAAAAGTTTCAAAACAACATTTTAATTCCATATTCTAACTGACGATATCAAAATGCCTGCCCGGAGAGACGGCTGTGCAACTCAGCACTTCAGTCGCCCTGGCTCCTACAATTTGGTTTGCTGTCAGAAACTGAGACTGTGATGTGTGCAGGCGGACAGAGGCAAGAGGAGGGCAGCCCCCGCCCGCAGCGCAGCGCAGGGAAGTGTGAGGCACCGAGATCCACACCGGGAACCCTATCAGCGTGAGCTCACACCACACAACTCCTCCTACTGTTTCCATTCACCGTCCACTCGTCACGCTTCTCACATCTGAGGGCTAACTGAGAAGGCTTTCACCGAGGAGTTCTCTCACAGCTGTGCGAGCGGCAGCAGATGCCGGGGTCACCGGCGGAGGGGCGGCGTGTCACTCGCAAATCTGAGTATTTACTGGCAGTGTCCCCCCGTTTATCAGAGAATCGTTTCTTATGATAAGGCTGTCCAAAAGCTTTTCCCTCTTCAGCATTGGGCGTTGAATATTCCCCATCAACCACCCCCATACTCCACTGCAGCCCTTCACCCTGCTGAGCACACACAGGGTCCCCATACATGCACTACCCCCTTGCCCTTCCGTCCCTACCCCCTATGTTGGGCCCCATGTTTCCTAATCCCTCTCTAAGCATCCCCCATTCCCTGCTACACACTCCTGACAACCACAGAGGGGGGGGGGGGTTGAATAGCGAGCGCTACGTTGAAAAAGAAAATATTTGACAACAAAAACCAACATCTAAAAACATCCCCTCCTCCCCATCCCCGCCTGTCGGAAATCAATTTTTAATTGGTTTGAGAAGAGTCTTCCCCGGCGCTAAAGACGTACAGTACATGGCAGAGTGCCACACACACACTGTGCGCTCTCTGACCGCTGTCTTCTCCCTCTCCTCTCAGAGCGGCCTGGAGGGTGAGCAGGGCTCCATGAACATCGACCCGATGCTGGACCACGAGGGCATCTGCTGCCACGAGTGCCGCCGCAGCTACACCCACTGCCAGAGGATCTGCGAGCCGCTGGGGGGGTACCACCCGTACCCGTACCACTACCGCGGTTGCAGGGTGGCATGTAGAGTCATCATGCCCTGCAACTGGTGGGTGGCCCGCATTATGGGCCTGGTGTAAGCAGCCCCGAAGATCTTGGGAGATGCTAGAGTCCAGGAGGGAAGATACCAGGATGGGGCGGGGTTCAGTGGTGCCAGATGTATGATATGTATCGCCTTTGTACGATTTATGCCCTCTATACAATGTATTATCAAATATACCAAAAGTGCCATAATGTACGATATTTTGAACGAGTCGTTGGTTTTAGTCTATGCTGTCTGTATTACGCATCTATTCACATGCTTGGTGTAAGCTAGGATATTTATAAATCCCAACAGGTCGTTTTCTCTACCAACTTCATTTGAAGAGTTTGCATGAGACATAGCTACATCATAGCTACATTAACGTGCTTAAAGAAGACACAAACAAATCATCTAAACAAACTTTTGGTAAAATACAAAAAGTACACATTAACGTATTTGTATTTGCATTATAACTCATTTACAATGATTTTACGCCTCTGGTATTTACATTTTCGATATGGCAACGCAGATGGGATTTTAAGGGAAGGGGGGGATGATGGGATAAGTCTATGCAAGGGAGTTGGTGGCTTCTTCTTGTAATTTACTGTAGTTACCTGCCGGTCTGAGCAGAACTGAGTGGTGCCTACACATTAGAAATGCATGGAGCAGAATCTAGGACAGTCATGTTCTCACATGTAGGAGTAAGCATGGCTGCATGCTGCACAGCTTGTCTTATTAAAAAAACATACCTGCTATGGATTTAGATCCAGCTCAGCTGCAGTGCAACATGCTGTCAGGAGAACAGAGGTTATGATACAAAACATCCAATGATTTGATGTAGAATGCCACCTATTCATCTAGACAAAAAGGCAGTTAAGCTTGTATTTATAGAGCTGGTAATCATTTATTTTATTTCATTCTTTAATGTAAATTAAATGTATATGGTGTAACGTATTTCAATAGCAGTCAGCTGGCTTAAATAGCACCTATTGTTTGTTTCAATTTCACTCTAGTGAGAAATATTTTGTGTGTTCTCAAGCCATTTATTTTAATTTTCATGAGTAGCTCATTAAAACAATGTACCGGACGGTCTCTCGAACTTTCATCTCAATGTTCTTTCATCTGCATTGAAGATGCTATCTCAAAGTGCAATATCGCTGAATAAACTTTTTGTAAGGAAACTTTTAAGTGTCACCCCGGTTTCCTTTGGTTATTGACCTCATATCCTGTTTGTTAATACATATCGCTAATAACCTATCATATCATTTGGGAACATCCCAGAATCGCTCTCAGTTTTGAGATGCGTCACATCTGGGTGCTGCTCCGAAGTGACGAGCAGAAGGAAGTTTTCAGAGTTCTTTAATGTGAGAGTTGCTGCTCGAGAACTCTTTAATGAGACTAAAGACTCTGTAGCCGTCACGCTCCCAGATCTTACCCACGATGCAAAGCGCTTAGCTCCTTTTGATGTCGCAGAGCCGCCTCGGGCAGGGGTAGGGGGTAAGGATGGGGGCGGTGTTTTTGGTGTGTGTCAGGGATCGTGGAGGAGTGTGTGTGTGTGTGTGTGTGTGTTGTGGAGCTCAGAGTTCCATCTAGAGCCACAAACGGGCTTTTGATCGTCACGAGAGATGAAACGATGTGTGATGCATTTAACTCGGCGCGAGAGGCTTGATGATGCGGTTAGGAGGCTGATCCATATTAATGCCCTCATGCCGCGGCAGGACGCCCCCTCACTGCTGCAGCTGGATATGGTTGGAGAACGGGCAAAGGTACCTGCTGTAGATCACCACCCCCACCGCTGAGGCTGCTGGCCAAAACTCTCGCGGCTCTGTGTGTTGATACTTATCGCACCACGATACCTAAACCCCCATCCTGCCGTACTCATATCAGTAATACCACATTTCACACAATCACAGAGCATGGCACTATGTCGTCAAATATTGCCTTTTTTTTTTCTTTTTTCTTTCCTTTCCAGAGAGAACAAACCACAAAACAGAAGGCAGCGTTTGTGAGCCAAACAACAAATCTTTTATTTACACTGAAGCTTGAATCACACTGAAGGAACGACTGGTGCTAAGCTGACGTGTCACACAACATTCCCAACAAGTCAGAGTGTTGCTGTTGACTTTTTACTGAGCGTAGAGAAAGGAAACTGCAGGAGCAAAAAAATGCAATCATAGTTATCATTTAAACATCTCAAGTTGTTCTGATTTTCTTTTACATTTTTATACAAGTGTTGATAATAGGAACTTGTAAAAGGCTCCCGACTAGAAAGGCTGCGGGCGTTTATTATTTGAGAAAACCAGGAAAAGCAGAGCAGAGGAGGGGAGAGTGATGGGAAAGTGGAATTGGAGAATTTCATGTCTGTCAGTCACATTTGAATTCAGACTTTCCTTTGGCCTTTAAAAAAAATCTGCAAATCAATCTGTTCAACAGATTTTTCATACTAGGCGAGTTATTGCAGAGAGTGGGCCAGGAGTGAAAAGTGGGAACACAGCACTTAGTGAAAACACCGGAGCACAACTGAGGGGTTGGGAAGAGGACCGCCACCGAGACTGCATGGCAACAAGGACTCCCGTCGGACAGATGTGAAGAAAGATGATGTCAAACAAAGAGAGGCAGAGAGGAGGAGGGAGAGAGGTGCTCAGTACTTCTTGTAGTCTACGTCGTCCGGTGGGTTCATATCCACTTTTCTCTTGCCCACATCGGTCCAGTTGGTGCTCAGGACTGTTCCCGCCGACTCCATCTGCACAAGGACAAGGGGTACTGTAGTTATGCAACACCGTCTCTCTACTTAAACAGGCTCAGGGCTGAGATTACTCATCATCGACTCCATAAGTATTAATATAAAAGGGGGATTTCTTTACCGGTAACAAATATCTAGCTTTCGGTAAAAGTAGGAAGATAATTAATAAAAAATGCGCATTTCTATTTGAACTCACCTTATATATTCTCTACTGTACTGAGTGTGCCTAGTGAAACCAGGGGTTCTCAACCCTATGCCCTATTCTAATTGCTAACAAATAAAATAGATACGAAAAAAACCATCATGTGAAATAAATTGTGCTGTAAATATGTTATGTTAGCTGAAGTGAGGAAAATAAACTTTCAGCTTGACACTTGGGTGTGACACTTTGGTGTCTCGCTATAGTTGAGAATAGCTGGTTTAAACCAAATGCAAAGATGACTGAAGGTCAAAAACACCACTTTTAGGTTGTACAGCATAAATCATATCATTTTTGGAGCCAGCCCTAAGGAGCCATTTCAGGTTTCTATTTTCTTGTTGCGGTTTCTGGCCCTCCACGATGGCTTCATTTGTCGCTTAAGTTTATGACAAAAAAAATATAGTCTTACTAAATCTTTGGTAGCAACAATCGTTGGCTACTATGGCCACTGTCTTTTACGTCAGTGATCCACAAATTCTGGGTTTGTGGCAACCTTTCAGAGGGCCTGCAAAATAATGTCTTATATAATAAAAATGTGCTATATGATTAAAAATTGCATTTCCACAAATAAGGATAATTCACAACATATTTTGCCCATTGGGCTTACGTTAGCTTTGATCTGATCGACACAAGATGCATCAATTACAAAAACTATAGTTAGGTTTTTGTGAACAGTGACGGGAGACCAAAATTAATTTAAATATGTTTCAGTTTATCAATATGAAAAGTATTTAGATTTAAAAAGACTGCAGAATAAAAAGGGTTTAAATGGCATCCACGCGAACAAAGAATAAGCTAACTCGTAGGCTGTCACGATTATCAGGGGTACCTTATCGAAGTTTGAGAACCCCTGGTTTAAGTGACTACTCGTAACTGAAGTATAAAGTACTCACGAAGGACTTGTTCATGGCTCGTTTGACCTCGTCTGTTCCATCGCAGTAGATCTGTTGGAAGAGCTTGTTGAGCGCTGCGTCTCCCTCCAGCTTCTCATTCTTCTCCTCCTCGCCGATGTCCACCATTATCTTGTCCCATTTGCGTGCGCCTTGGGATGATGATGGGTAGTCATCTGATGGAGAAGGTAAGCAGTGTTAAGAATGCAACAGCTTCAAAGTTGAGGATAAAATGCTGATATGTGATTTCATTTTTTAATAATAATAAAAAAGGAGACAAAAAAGATGCTCAACATTACATTACATGTTACTTGTTAAACACTTTTATCCAAAGCGACTTACATACTCAATACTGTGGACAATCCCCACACGAGCAATTTGGGGTGAAGTGTCTTGCCCAGGGACACAATGACATGCTGACTGCAGTGGGGTTTGAACCTGTGCTCCCCTGATCCCAACACCAACGCTCTATCCACTGCGCCACACGCCTCCGCAACATCTATTTACCACTGTTATTGGCTGCATTGTCTACATTTGTTTAAGCCCAGAATGCACATATTTAGAATTTAAAAAATGATCAAATGAATTAATGTCCACATGTAATCAAAAAACAGTAACTTTAAAAAATAATAATGAAATGAATAAAAAACTATTGACATCATCACTTTGTAACACTCTAGACTAGACACGAGAGCTCCAACACGTTATATGTGAAAGGCTAAGGGGAGGGACATCTCTAAGGGGTTGACCAATCACAACAGAGCCGGCCAGCTAACCAATCAGAGCAGACTGGGCTCTGGTTTCAGACAGAGGGTGAAAAGAGGTGCTGCAGCACAGGTTATGAGAACAATAAAGAGCTTTTTGAACATTAAAGCATGGAGACATGTAAAAAATAGAGACACAAAATACAAATATGATGAAAATTGACATATTATGGCCCCTTTAATTATCACCATGGTGAGTGCAGTCCTCACGTGAGTGAGTAGATTCCTATCATCTCATCATGGCATTAATCAACCATTGTCTAGCTCTTGTACAATTACATTTGACTTAAGACCAAGAAGGATCAATTTTAAAGCAGCTGAGAGGCATTTGGCTAGACGGAAAGCAGAGCATTTTAATCACACAGAAACAAACAGCCTTTTGCGTTTGTAAAACAGTACAAGTGTTTATAATTGTTTTTCATTAAAGAGCAACTTCCAGGTTAAAGACACCTGTGAATAAATGTGTAGGAAAATGATGAATACACTAGATTTTCAAAAAAATATACAGAGATATACACTACAGTGACATCTGGCGTCGTTTTTGTAAGAAATGTTCACTTCCGCATAAAAAAGCCTCGGCACGTGACCTCCCGCGTGTGACGTAACACGGGGGACACAAGGGGGAGAGCGGCCGGTGTAACGTATTAATAAACATGGATCCCAATGCTAGTTTCGACACAGAAGACACAGAAGAAGTTGAACATGAATATTCGAATGCATATGACGGACCACAACCTTATAATTATGAGCCTGCTAGGCATCCAAGAGACCAGGAGCAGCCAAGGATTAGAAGAAATAACGGCCATCGGAGAGAAATTGAGCTGTGGTGTGAGGAGAACCAGTGGAGAACTGGGCAGCTATCTTGGTGAGTGACCGGCGTTAGCTACAGAATGTTAGCTAACGTCACATCACAACATTGTAAAGTTAGCTATCATATATCAGGCTATAACTAAAGTAGCATTGATAATATAGTAACGTTACTGGCAGGACTGTTGATACTGATCCATAACAGAAACTAATGCGCAAGTATCAACCGTATCTCGCGTTACCTAATGCAACTCCACACTACGGTGCTGTGTACCGGAGGAGAGACGCGAGA
>NW_011336552.1:12920-15048 GCF_000735185.1 Notothenia coriiceps | reverse complement strand
ATGTCTTATATCAAGTGGAAAGACATATTCTGACTAGGTATTAGACAAATATACTTTGCAATATTTCGTTTTTACAGTGTATACCGTATATTCAATGACGACGGGCTCTCACTGCCCCCCCCCCGGCCCCCCTCACAGTGCACCCTACAGAATCAGTTCCTATGTTCCAGTGATGCAGCAACTTCCACAGCCATGTCTAACTGAGGTGGGGGGGTCACTTCTGAGTGCATCAAGTGGATGAAGTCAAAATGATTTCCAGCTCCACCTCCTCAGGAGGCATCTGCTGAGCTCAGGGGTTTGCTGACAGGAAGTGACCTTGAGTTGACCTCAGGACCACTGGTCCACTGGTCTATTCAGCTGTCAGTCGTACTGTAAAACATCCTAGGGGGGGGGGGGTTCCCCCTATTAACTCAGTGTAACCTTTATATCATCTGACTGCCTTTATGAACATAAGATATTCTTAATTGATCCCAAATTGTGAAATGTTTTGTTAGAGCAGCATGTTCGAACAAGGCATTGCTAATCATATGAAAATGAAAAGAGTAGAAGAAGAACATCAAATACATCTCAAAATAGAAAAATAAAACAGAACTAAAAAGTAAAATATATACAAGTTGACCTTGAAGGATACAAATCTGACTGTCTGACCAATAAACACAATGAAGGGCCACATTACAGCTAACACAATTTAAAGGAAGGATATTATTTACATAAAGTGAGTATATATACAATATATATATACTGTGGACTGATTGTAGAAGATAAATGAATACAACGAATGAAGCTGTGTGCATGAGCCCCTCGGATTATAATCCATCTCTGCCCTATAGTCTTGTTCTGTGTTAGTCCTTGTTCAACCTGAGCCCTGGCCTTAGGGGGACACACCTGGCCCCTCTTCAGAAACACACACACACACACACACACACACACACACACACACACACACACACACACACACACACACACACACACACACACACACACACACACACACACACACACACACACACACACACACACACACACACACACACACAGTGGTTCTCAGTGAATGCATACACACCTGGTCACTCCATCTCTCCCTCCTCCCCTCCGTCTCCCTCTCCTCTTTATTTCCACCCTCATTTCCTCACCATGTTAAGATGCTTATTTTCCATCTCTTGATCTGCAAGTCATCCTTAAATGTTTTAACACATCTCTTGCCCTGCGGACTAATCGTATTCCATAAATATTTGAAAAGGGCGGAAATCTGATGGAGGTTGCCTTATCTGGAGCCCCAGCGATAATCATCTTAACCACGACCATTATGATTTTAATTACCTGTCTTTGATTTCCTAAATCAGGAGCGTGGTTATTCCTGGCCCCGCGGAACATACCAGGTTAAAAGGTTCTCTGGGATTAGCTCACCCTGATAATTGAGTCCATGTAAAAACGCAGATTTATCCGTGAAGAGGTGTTCAGATTTAAAATCTCCGGATCCACTGTCTTCAGCCAATCTGAGGAATATTTCAGAGCGGATTCTGGAAGATGCCACTGGCTGCTCAACAGTATCAAGGGTATGCTTTCTCTTCAAGGAGTGGTCTTTGAAACGAGATTCCAAAACCTTTTTGTTCTCTGAATTATTTTACATTTTCTATCTATTTGAATGGTGAATATTTACTATTGCTAAGATAAGAAACATATTTCCAACAAGTGCATCAATACATTACTTTTAATTTAACTGATGCTTTTATCCAAAGTGACTTACAATAAGGGCCTTTAACCATAAAGAAGCCAACTCAAAAACAAGAATTCTGCAGGTACATGTCCTTTCTATAAACCAGAATTAGTGCAACTGCATTAGCTTAACTTAAAGCCAAATCCTTTGTAAGTGCTACATGCAGAATATATTTTATATAGCCAAGACGCAGTTGAATCAGTATCAGCTTGAGTCCTGACTGAAGATGGAAGTTGACTTCAGTCAGAAAACTAGGGCCACCAGGGTGGGCAGAGGGGGTCTGGAGGACGGTTTTGGGCTGACAGCCCAGGAGCACAGCGGAGGGCCCGGAAGGGATCTCGGGCAGATGGCCCGGGGGCAAGGCAGAAGCCCGAGAAGGGGGTCTCATGCGGACGGCCCAGGGGCAAAGCA
>NW_011336552.1:0-3474 GCF_000735185.1 Notothenia coriiceps | reverse complement strand
CAAGCGCTTACTGTAGCATTTCCCTCCGAATAATGGTCGAAGACTTGACTGTTGATATTGGAGATTTCAATAAATTCATATCATCAGTCAAGACTTCGACCATTATTTGGATTTATATAAACACCTATAATGACAGGGCACCCACAGCCAAGTAACAATTAAAAATGAATTATGTCGGCACGGCGACCCACATTGAAAAGGACTAAGGCCTACCTTTGATGATCAAATCACGGAAACACAAAGTCCATCCTCCTGTCCTTTTGGATGAAGCACTTGATGGCGGGTCATGCAGCTGATCCTTTGCCACTCCAGTTTATCATTGTAACCCAATCGTGAAAATGACTCGGTTAAAATGTTCACAACAATGTCATCACCTTCACTGATGTGAGACATCATGAACAAACTTATGCTAATTAGCTACTTCCGCCTAGCTTGACCCGTTGTCAGTCACACATGCATAAACTTCACATAAACTTCAATTTAACCCTTCACATTCCAAAAGAGGCAGATTTGAAGGATTTATTTATTTGGAAATGTTATTTTAAATACAATTAAATCAAGTTATTTTGGTAAAACTAATGAAAAATATATCATTTTTTTTTTTAAATAAATATTTTTTCAATGTTTTTAAATATAATGTTTTTGAATATCTTAGGCCCTCAGAGAGGGCCCTGGCGGCTCGCCACTGCTGCCGACCAACTGGAGCACGCTGTGGTTAAGGTCCAAACGTCCGATGAGAGTTGGACGCCCCTGACGACATCCTCTCCTGGCCCAAAGCCACAGTCAAAGGATATAGTAAGACTGAAGGTTCTAGCATTATATGTATTAACAGTATCAATAACAGCTGGTAAAGGTGTTTGTATCTACTTGATATACTGCTGCTGGATATCTTAACCTATAATTATATGAAACCGACATTAAATAATTGACTTTTTGTTGTATTAGCTACTCATCTGAATCTGTAGAGTGACTTAAACTGTCAGATAAATGTAGTGAGTAAAAAGTACAATATTGGCTTCTAAAAAGAAGTGGAGTTGAAGTACAAAGCATGAAATGGAAATATTCCATAAAGTACAACTACCTCAAAATTGTACTTAAGTACAGTCAGTACTTGAGTTAATGTACTTAGTTACTTCCCATCTCTGCTTGCACATGGTAAATAACTATATCTCATAATTCATTATTAATTAAATAATACCTACATTTTACTTTAACTGCCGTTACTGCCATCTAGAGCTCTTGAATTGCGATTATTAGTTATACGTATTAATGATATGTATATAATGGGGAAAAAGCACATTTTATCATTTAATATTCATATTAACAGATGTAATATTGCACCCGACCATCCCATTCTGCCAGATTGTCAGGGGTTCAGACATTCTGACAAAGGGCTCGTCAGCTCTGACTGTTAAAGTCAAAAGAGAACTGAGACCACCGGGGTTAATTTACCAACACACCATCACTGACACCCAGCATCACACAATTATAATCACTAATTTGTGCATATAAATAAGATTTTCGGGCCACATAATGTTTTTTTCACTGTCTGTTTCAGTCTTGTTGTATTTGACCCCTCACATGTCCCCTGTTAACAGTGTACTTTCTCACAGTGGCAACCTTCTCTAAAAACTGATGGCTACTGCTGCTAACACTTACCTTTAACTAAAACAATTACAAGTGATTCATTTTTTCTCCGAAAGACAGATGATCTATTAAACAAATCAACATATATATAACATATTTTCTAACTTAAAACATGTAAAGGCTCTTTAGTGCTGGCAATTTGTCCAACTAGTAATCCCTATAACAAACAGTAGTATAGAACATGTGTCAGATTGTCATATTATTGATCTCAAACCTATAAAGAGCCATATTTGAGGTTCTCCTCCTCTATGTATCACTCTCTCTCCTTCTGTTATCCTACATATGCTGCTTTGTCTCTTTCTGAAGGACACAGACCACAGCTTGCTCCTCCGTCAGGTCACTGTAGGCTGCATGCAAAGCACTCAGGGCAGGGACCCGTAGTGAGTCACCAATCACTCTGTGTTGTTTTTGGAAGGGGGGGGGGAATTAAATAGATAGTGGGAAGGTCAAAGTCCATCCTATCATCTGCCGCTCTGTCCCTCCGAGCCTTTATCCGTTGCTGTGAGTGTCCACTGACTGACGTCTTCGCTCAGCGGTCAGGTCCTGGCAGCCATGCCGCAGCTTCACCACCTGATACACAACCAACAATACAACAACATAAACAGGGGGGCTCAATGATTCCAAACCTATAGCAGCCCTATCAGCCATCCATCCATCCGCCCAATCCTGCCTCAGCCGGCTGGTTGACTTTGTGCTGGTCACTCTTCACCACCAGCAGTACTGACAGCTGTCCTTTGTTGGGAGGAAAGTCAGGCTGAACTGCAGGCGAAGTCATCCTATTAGTCCGATCGATTGTGGCCTGGTTGTGTGACGAGCTGCCTTAGCTGAACAACAACTACGTTTAATACAATGAGGTCCCTGCTGGAGAAGTGTTCCCAACCTTGTTATCTGATGTACCCTGCGCGGGGGGGACAACAGGAGCCAGTACCCATGTTACACTGAGCTTTGACCCCTCTGTGGCTTCCGTTGTCTGCTACAGACTGTGCTATATCTTGGGAAACTGAAAATAAGTGACTTAACTAAAATAGTTTCAAATCAGATCAAATCATAGCACATTTATAAACGATTTTTGGTCGAGCCAAAGTGCTGTACATATAATAAAAATAGCCTACAGTAGAGACACTTTACAGCAAATACAACAGCATTATTGTTCAGAATATCAGTATGAGAGAAACGACACCCTCTATCCTTAGACCCTCACATCGTACAAGGAAAAACTTCCAGGGAAAACCCACAGTTTTAAAGGGGGGAAAAAAATGGGAGAAACCTCAGGGAGAGCAACAGAGGAGGGATCCCTCTCCCAGGATGGACAGACGTGCAATAGATGCCGTGTGTAAATCGAAGAGATAATACATTATACAGCATATAGACTGAATGTTAGAAAATGCATGTGTCTGTAATAAGAAGATGAATCCACAAGGATGTCAGCTACAATCCTGTGGAAGCCATCAGGGAAGCAGCATGACGAGACCCAAGGCAGGACCGCAGAGACAGGTTCAGCCACGACCCGAAGTCCACGACTTAATCCAGAACTCAGGATAGAGGATCCAAGACACAGGACTACAGCAAGAGGATCAGCCTCGACTCCGGATCCCGGCGTAGATATAGATACAAAACAAGAAAAAAGATTTGGCTGGGTTAATCGGAAGAAGAGAATACACAGACACAGACAGAGAGGGAAAAAGGTCATTGGATAAAAGTTATTCTTAACCCTCTAGAAAGATCTCATGAACTTCCCCACTCAATCTATCAGGACCCGAGCAGTTCTACTAGATATAGGATAAGAAACAGAGATAGGGAGCACAACAACCTATCTCTTCGTCACTA
>NW_011336551.1:0-770 GCF_000735185.1 Notothenia coriiceps | reverse complement strand
GTGGAGGGAAAGTCCTTTGCTGTCAGACTGAGAGGCTGATAACTACAGCTCTGGTGAGGTAAATTACTCTCTTGAGTCTTTAGATAGTTAACTTAGTTTAAGTTATCTCAGTGGGTCTCAAACGGTTCGGTCACCATTTATGTAAACACATATTTCCATTTGAGGGGGTCGTGATTAGTAAAATATGCATGAATAATACAAACAAAATGTTAACTAGGTGAAGAAAGGTAAGATAAACTTGTTGAGAGCTAAAACTAGTCTTTGCTGCTGCCTCAAAGAGGAGCAGGGGGGAGAGGAGGGAGACAGGAGAGGCTGATTCAGGAGCCCAGACACACTCACAACTATAAATGAACCAAAAACAAATAAATAAACAAGTTTCAATGTTTTTTCATATTGGATATGGTATGTTATTGGTTATGGCCATGTACTTATGATTTTATGATTATTTAAATGTATACAGTTCTGTTTCATATGGGTTAAGTCTCTCTTTATTTCCCCCTCAAAGTGCAGCAGATTGATGCATTTAAGTCCAACATTTTAAAAAAAATCTTACCGGGGGAGCATGCCCTCGGACCCCCCTAGAGGATTTGAGGTCCACCTCCATTTAAAATATGTTCACATGGATAGGTCCTAAATAGATTTGCACTTTTTTTAAATAGTAACCCATGTCCATATGTTGTATCAAATTGTATCAGTGTCCTTTGCTGTGAAGCGCTTCGAGATTTGCAGATGAGAAGCGCTATATAAATTACATTTATTATTGTTATTAT
>NW_011336550.1:0-455 GCF_000735185.1 Notothenia coriiceps | reverse complement strand
GATAAAAACGTTCACAGAGAAGACGACAACAATTGTCACTTGCACGAAGCAAGGTTAAACAAAAAACAAAAATTTATATTTTAGGGCTGTTGACAGTATTTTCTGATTTATGGAGTGATACAAAGAGATATCCAAAATCCCTTGTGTAAAAGCCTTAGATACTAATATGACTACAAAATGAAACAATCATTTTGAACCTGGCTTTATCCAAAGTTCAGATTTCGGTTCCTGAAATGTGTTAAAATATGCACATATTTGATGAGATAATGGCTAATTTGCATATTTAAACATGCTATTTCAGAAAACTTGTAATACAAAAGACAATTGCCTTATTGTAAGTAATTAACTGGAGAAATTTCTAGCTGATACCTTTAAGTTAAAAAATTACCCTATTCACCTGGGTGTCTCGCCTTAAGGGACAACTTGAATGCTTTTTTCTTTTTTTTCTTCTTAAT
>NW_011336549.1:0-5328 GCF_000735185.1 Notothenia coriiceps | reverse complement strand
AAAAAAAATATATATATATATTTTTTTTTTATAAGCACCAATTATTGATTATATGCATTCATAATTTACTAATAAAGACTAAATGTATATGCTACATGCATTCACATAACTGTTGTTGGTCAGTCTTCTAATTTGCAAATCCTCTTTGGATAAAATTAACAATGAGCTCATATACAAAAATGGATGCTATCAAGTAGTGTAATGCTGTAAACAAAGCACCAAACCGGTTCACAACTCTGCTGAGTCCATCATGCTGTCTGAAGCCAGGAGAAGCTGCTCATGGACCACCGTTGTTACGACACCCTCCCTCCACTAGGGGTCTCCCTGTGTGTTCTGCTGGCTGTCAGTTGTGTTTCAGGTGTTCAAGGGATCAGCCTGATGAGCCACTCCTGGGCCTTCAGCATATCAAGGCCGACACCATGCCATACTGGGCCCTCTCACTCTTCTGTTGGACGGCTGCTGCCTTGTTTGATGCACATTTCACACACCAATTCACGCACACATTACTGATGACTGACTTCCACATTTGTTTAGGTTTGTCGAGTCCTTAGGTTTTGTTATATTGTGAATAAATATGCGTCTCCCATCTATGTTGCAGCCTATGAGCCGAGCTGTAGCAGATGGGGTTCGTCCAAACTTTGACATGCTGTGTATTCCACAGCTGCGGATGTGGTTGGATCTGGTTGTTTGGGAGACATAGAAGAGTGTGATGAGTAGAACGTTTGTTTATTAACACAGTTCCCTCTCACTGCTGGATGCTGGGTAAACTGTTGGTTGTGTCAAACTGCTGGGTCAACTAACTGAGCTCTTCATCACAAGAACGATGTGAATCTCTGCTGGAACCCTATTTCTCCTCTGTTTCTGACATGTTGTGACTTGTATTTTTTCTCCTAGAGTAAGAAAGTATTCTCCCAGCGTATGACCAAAGACAGTTTGCTACTTACTTTACCACTACTAATGTAACCACCAGCGAAATACCTCCGCCAGTTACTTCCATGTTCTAACTTCTGTAGATATCAAAGTAAGCAAATATTACGCCTATCTGGAAAAGATCTCTGCTAAGATTATTTCATCCTTATTTCTGACCCAAGGTAACCACAACCAGGGTGTGTGTTTCTGTAACACATGTGAAGGCTTACTTTTACCCCCTTTATTCAGAGACAGCTGAGTACTTGACCCCCATTAGAGACACTTCAATATGGCCTTTCCCTCCAGATTCTGTTGTTCAGTCCAGAGCTTTCAAGGCTAAAGATGATGAATTCAGTTCATTATTTTGTTGTAAGTTTATAAACCTCTCATTATCATAGTAATACCTCAGGACAAAGGATGTCTCTGTTTGAAGTATTTAGTTTAATCAGCAAGTCAACAAAACACCTGACATTCATTTACTTCCTTGATTATGTCACTTCCGACCTTCTGGGCCGAAATAAATCTGAATTTTATTTTGAATCACCGGTCTTGTGTATTGTGTAGATGTGATGGTGAGATAAAGCTTCATGAATGTTTGAAGCTTTCCAGTCAATCGGTTCGCAAAATGGTTCATCTCATGAGGCTTCATCTGCACACAACCCCCCCTGTAGGTCAAAGAGTGTAAAAAGGCAGGTATGACATCTCAACAGTGTGATCTTCCTTATACTGAGTTTCCAATGACTAAAGCTTTAACAATAACCCTTAACAATGAGCATGAACTACTTTTTTCACGTAATCAATTTTTATCAATATTGTATATAGTTTCCAGTTGAATTATTGTGATTGAAAACATAGGCGTCGATTTATGTTACTGCTGGTGGGTGCTCTAAAAAGTTGAATGTCCTACCCTCGACACCCAAGATAAACCGTAGGCAAAAACCATAGCCTACATGATTTGTTGCCATGTGAATTTAGAAAAGGTAGCGAAACGCATGCATTTCAGCGCCATATAGGAAATTAACAGTGAACACGACACACACAGGTGCGCGCCTGTGCCGCTTAAAGCCAAGCAGTGGACAGCTCCACCCGTTCATTGATCACTACAAGGCCATTAATAATACAAAAATATGATTGGAGATCAAATATTTAACTAACGAAACACACCATGAAAAGCGCGGAAAAAGTAATAATCAATGCCACCACCAAGATTATTTAGTGAAAAGTGGAAAAGGCTCACATGAACATACAGTAGGCCAAGTGCACAATCCAACACAAATTAGACACCACCGGGACACAGACCGCAGTCAAATAAGTTATCGGCTATATGTTGTTGTTCCACACTCAAAGAAAGCATACAAGCCCGCACAGTAAAATACAGTCAATTAACCAACAACACATAGGTCCACACAGCTACTAAGTATCAACATTTGATTTGTTTTCAATCACCATTGACATTGACTGGGCACTGCTGGAGGTACTCGTAGCATCGCAAGCTTTTTAATCACAAATTTGTCAATGTTTGTAAAGTTTCCAGCCAGCCTTGCTCTACATTGGCGGTTAATCTGACATGAATGCAAAGTGTATGCTAGGCCAGATGGAGCTCTGTGATTGGTGGTTAGAGTTAGGAGCAGGCGGAGCATTTAAACGGAGGGGGGTTGAGCAGAGCAAGTAACAGCCAGTCTGATGACAGCGGCCTTTCTAGTGATCCGATACCAGACTACATTTATTAATTTAAGTATTACTTTTTTATTGCAAATTTCTTTATTTTAATTTCTTCTCTGGGGGATTATGTTACGGTGGCCGGCAGGTGCAAACGCAGAACAACGGCCAAAAAAGCATTAATAAGCAGGAAAGAGCTGCAAATAATGAAATGAAAAACAAACAAATCCTGAAAACAAATACAACAAAAAAACGCTGCATTTAAAGAAATTCTGCAAACTAAATACAATACACAAACCCCGAAAACAATCGCAAGAGAAAAACGCTGCAAATACAAAAACGATATGCAAAGTCAAAAACACATACAAACCCAAAAACACATACAAACCCAAAAACACATACAAACCCCAAAACACACAGTGCTCCAGGCTATTCACTGCACTGTTTCATATGGAGTGTGATGCACTGGTCATATGAACGCTCCGGTAATTGTATGGTCATTCTTTTGATGTACGTGGGAAGGAAAGTATTGTACGGTGTGGTTCATGTTTGGAAGATGAGAATGATAACATCAAGGAAAGTGTTTGGTCGTTTTGGTGTTCAAGGCGGGCAGATGATTATACCTGATGTAAAACAGTGCAGGTTTTATGAAGCATCTTCATGTATGTTTTTCTTTGTGTTCTGAAACTGAGATTTAAAGGTGGGGTAGGTAATTTTGGAGAAACCAGCTCGAGTGCGCTAGAATTTGAAGATGCACAGCCGGAAAAAATCTGCTACTTCCTTACAGAGCCCCTCCTCCAACACACACAAACGCGCACATGACCAATGAGGGCACGAGATAAGTTTGTGCACAGATGGAAGGCTGACAGGCAGGTAGGCCATCCAGTTATTTGGTCACACATGCAGAGCACACAGCAAACACAGTGACATTTGTTCTCTGCTTTTAACCCATCCTAGTACCAGGAGTCTAGTACTAGGAGAAGTGGGCAGCTATTGCACAGCGCCCGGGGAGCAATGGGAGTGAGGGGGGAAGGGGGTTGTCCGGTGCCTTGCTCAAGGGCACCACGGGAGGGCAGGAGGTGAACTGGGACCTCTCCAAGTAGCAGTCCACACTCCATTTTTAGGTCTGGTCGGGGACTTGAACCGGCAACCCTACGGCTCACAGTCCAATCCCCTGCTACACATGTTGGCACATGTTCACGTTTTGCCGTGATACCGGATCGCTTTTACCAGGTACCATAAATAGATTCCCATTTAAATATGTGCATTATTCATTTTAACATCTGAACATTTACAGTAGTTTGTTGCTTATACTCATTTTAAAGTGTCTATCGTTTTAAAATACAGTCATCTTGTTTTGTATATTATGTAATCCTCTTACATGTATTCCATTACTCCAAAAGCCTACTGATGAGCCTTCTGATGAGCCATTTCTCAGCAAAGTGTTCATATTTTTCACAATTTCTAATCATTCTCTCATCATTTGAGCCAACCCATGCAAAATGAATCATTCAATTATGGACATGTTTCTGTCAGGCATGCTCTATAAATATCTTTGACAGGGTGTCAGTACTGTGGGGGTGTCACGTTTTGTGGGGCTGTCATGTTTTGTTTAAGTTTTTGTCAATTTGTTGCTTATTTCAGTTTACTGTATATCACTTTACATGAAAGATGAAAGGTGAGGCAGTTAGTGTTAACAACAATCAAAACAGAGATTTGTGTTTAATACACATATCATGTTGAAAAACACCTATGATAAGAAAATGTATTTTCTGGCGGCATTGGCCCATTTTACTGACACAATAACACGTGTGCATGAATATGTTAAGGATGAGTCACTACCTTTTGAAAAATGGAAAATACCTGTGATGTGCCTGTCTCACAGCTCGAGAGTCTTTCAAAATGTAATTAATGGGGTTCAAAGACAGTAACTCAAATCAACTGCTATGGCACTGACAGAATAGAGGGATGCGATAGGAGCACTGCTGCATCAATGATAATCCAGTGAGGGATCCAGACAGAGCAATAAGTACATGTATATTTTCACCACATCTTCTGTTCATTATGGTGTGTTTTTATCAGTGGCGAGCCGTCAGGGCCCTCTAGGCCCTCTGTGAGGTTAAAAAATAACATTTGAAAACATAAAAATATATATGTATATTAATATTATTTTTTATATATTTATTTTGTCAAATGTTTCATTAGTTTTACCTAAATAACTTGATTTAATTGTATTTAAAATAACATTTCCAAAGAAATAAATCCTTAGAATCTGCCTGTTCAGTTTCTGTTGGAACGTGAAGGGTTAAATGCCGTCTCTGGGAGTTACTGTGAAGACGGGAGAGCTTGTTGGCCCCTCTGTAGATTCACAGGGGGCCAGCTATAGAGTGGCGAAGTCACGCCCATCTACTTCCGCCCCATGGGACCTTATTTCTGAAAAATTATGTATTGAAGTCAATGGAGAGAGAAAACTTATCTTTCGATCCTGTTTGAATTGTGCGAATTACACATATGATGTTTGTCAATCTTAAAACCTATTTCCCCATCCCTTTTTGCTCCGTTCATCGATGCATCACAGCGGGAGGAGCTGCAGGTGAGCAGAGCTGCGTGTCTCCGTCCTGTCAGATTAGACTTCACTCGCGTTTATGTCCATATCGAGAGAAAGATAAATAATCTGAATTCAGTGTGCAGTTTACTTTGACGCGGGGGTGAGCAGCAGAGGTGGGGAGAGGCGGGGCTATTGCGTCATCATTATCAGAA
>NW_011336548.1:0-5255 GCF_000735185.1 Notothenia coriiceps | reverse complement strand
CTAAAATAGTTGAAATTGAACGTAAACTACATTAAACACCACATCCATGGCAATTAACCCATTTTTGCTCGCTATTTAAATTGACTTTGGTTGACAAATATTGATATTATATATTGATATTATATATATATATAAATATCATTGATGCAGTCTTTCTGAACACTTTTTAAATAAAATACTGCAAATGAAGAATATTTTTAATGTTCTGCACAGGTAGTGCCTTAACTTGAATTTGAAAACACGTGGCAGCTTTATTAATACAGCAGATGAAAAGATTTGTGGAAGGATCCATTCTTCATGGCCTTCAATGGCTCTCTAGATAAAGGGCGTTTTATGGTTGCTTGTATTATCCTCAGATAGTGGTTTGTTTAAATAACTAGTAAAATTTTAATAAAATCGCAAAAAAGGGCTCCAAAAAAGGCATATATATAACCTGTCCGGCTTAGCCAGTGTGTATTTCTTCGAGCACCACAAGATTCATAGTTTATCAAGTACAATTCTGGGCCATTTATTGTGTCATTTCTCCAAACACATACAGTAAAAATGGCTGTTTTGAAGCCTTAAAATGGTGCAGGAAAAGGACTTTACATTGGGTTATACTTAAATACAGGACTATTCAGTTAAGAGAAGAGAAAAAGGAAAGAAAACTGTTAAAATGGGTGATGTAACATTAATGACGGACATAATATGAGGTCCTTGGCACTCAGACTCTAGAGGGGTCATTTTGTGATCGTGGGGCATCACCCTTACAGCATCAGGACAATATCATATGGAGTCAGACACTGGAAGTGTACTGGAGGCGTTGACTAGGACTGATGGAAGGATGAGGCTGATGAGACTGAAGAATCTGCGAGGAACGAACTAGCGCCAGAGGAATAATGATATATTAAAAGACAGCAGCATCATAAGAGGCCAACCAGAGTGACAGAGTGTGTCACTTTGCTGAAGGATAGTTGTGACCAGCTGTCCAAGCCAGACTCTAAAGACTTTCCAAGGGGTAAAAATGCTGCTGCCAGAGTACTGACTGGAAGTATTGCGGATAATCATGTCTACCATCCTCTTAAAATACTCCGTCCAACAATATCAGTCTCAGGAAGAAGTGTTTTTTAATGCTTATTAAAAGAAAAACATGCATTCTTGTAGTCAGGAGGGGACAGAGGATAGATAGAGGATTACTGTAAAAGTACACAATAAGTACTTCATAGTGCTTGTGGGTGTAGTTTCAGTAGTACTGAGTCCAACAGCATCAATCTCACAAAGAACTAATGGCAGCAAAAAATAATTCCCTCATCAAACTTAGCAGAAGTGGCTTGATTTTGTTCTCAGCAGGGGACTTTGACAGAGGATTCCTCAAAAAATACACGGTAAAAGTATTTCAATGTATTGTTAGTAGTAAGCTTACTAATACAAAGTCAAACAGTGTCAATTTCATTAAAACTAATGGTAACATTTTATTTGTATCATTCATCAAAGATAGCAGAAAACATGCATTACTATGGAGGGGACTCTGACAGAGGATTACTTACAAAGTACACAGTAAAGTACTTCCTTTTATTTCTGGTAGCAGTCAACTAGTACCGAGTCCAACAGTGTCAGTTTTATTAAAAACTTGTGGTCAAAAATATTTGTATCACTCATTGAATATAGCAGGAAAGAAAATGAAGAGTGCAGAATCGCTGTTTAAATGGTTTAAATCTCCTTAGTTGCAATGTTGTCCATTTTAGACAAAGGCTTACAAAGGCTTATATATTAATATTTACAGCCCTAATAACATTTTTGGCAGTAATATTCAGCCGTGAGAAGAAAAAGTTTTGTACTTGTAAAAAAAAGTGTTGTAGTTGTAAAAAGAAGTTTTGTCCTTGTAAAAAAAAGTGTTGTATTTGTAAAAAAAATGTGTGTTCTTGTAAAACCTATGCTGAATTTGTCTCTGAAACATGATTTATTAGAAAAATGGTATGTGTTTGTTTGATAGATACGTTTTTTCTTTGCAAAACTAAATGCATTAGTTTGTAGATGGTGTTTTGTATTTGCAAACCACATTGTGTTTGTTAGTGAATCATGAGGCATTTGTAAAACCTGTTTGGTTTGTTTGTGGAGTTATGTCAGGAAATTAGCTCCATATTTGCCACCCCTGCAAGGCTTAGCCTGTCAGATACAATCGTGTTAACCTCTCAACAATGATCTAGTGTTCTAGTCCCATCTCATGTATCATTGCTACAGTGGCATACAGCAGCAGAGAACTCTCATCAAGTTGCTACATTTTGGTTTGATTGTTGCATTGTTATGATGGGAGAACATATGGCTGATGACAGAGATATAGGCTACCCAGCATATTTCTGCTTTATCTACTCATTTATTTTATAGGTTTCATTCTTTTATTTAATCATTTTTGTCTTTGAGAGCGATCATTATTCATTTTGTTGTATGATATTGTTATTATCATACCTACTTTACCCCCTTGTGTCCCTTGAATTGTTATATTAGCTGTTATGCTGCATGTGTGCAAAAAGGTTTTCACGTCTGACCTGAAGGGAATTTCTTCTTCTCTGTTTTAGTTTGTGATGTGTAGAGGTTGTGAAAGCACTTTGAGCTGCACCAGGGGTATGAAACGTGCTATAGTATACAAAGCTTTATATATATTATTACTATTATTAACACCTTCTCTTACCTTCTCTCCGTGGGCTTGAAGCAGCCATAGCCTCCAGCTGCAGTCATCACTGGCGGAGGCGACGATGAGTTTTCGTGGATGGAGGTGGATGCAGCTGATAGGAAGCTTGTGGGCTCTGATGGAGTAGGACAGGCTGAGAGGGGTTTCCATGGTTTCATTTTCAGTTTCCGGCCCCCTGCTGCAGGTGGGAACCCCGGTGTCCTCTGAGTGTGGGGCCTGGGTGTCCTGTGGCCCACTGCCGCCACTTTTAATGTTTCTCTCTTTCTTGATCTGGGAATCCTGCTGATTCAGTGCTTTGAAGTTTTGAACTCTGTCTTTCTTTAAACTAAGGAGCATTTTCTTCCTGAGAGCCTCCTGAATGGTGTCCTCGAGCCGCCTCAGTGCCGGCCTGTAGGACTGCAGCTGTTTCTTCAGCTGGTGGAGGTCCTCCATCAGCCTGCTTTTGTGTTCGGCGACACATTGGTACTGCAGCCGGTAGAAATCCCTCTCCCTTTGCGTCCTCAGCAGATGCTCCCCTGCATGCAGCACTTCCTGTCTGAGCAGGTCTGTGTCTCTGTGCACAGTGTCCAGCTGAGCCTGGATCAGCTGCCTGTGTGTAAGCGCATCAGGCACGAGGAGGACTCCTGCCCTCCTCAGGGTCTGGGTCAGGAGTTTCTGCGCTAAGCCGTACCACTCCTCCTCGAAGCTGATCATAGTCCGGCCCAGTCCCGCTCTCTGGAGGACATTTCTCAGGAAGTCGTCCACTGCCTCTGGGATTTTGGGGACGATTTGTTGTTTAGATGGTCTAAGGTTTTTGCTCACAGCAGTGGGGGGGGCGGCCTCCATCAGCACCTCTTCGAAGGCCTCCTCCTCAGCACTCCTCATCGCCTCCTCTGAAAAAACCTCTGGTGCTCTTTCTGTTCTTCTCACAGACATTTCCTCTGTCTCTGAACTTCTTGTTTACCTGTTGCCATAGTAACTATGCAGAACAGCTGAGTGTTGTTGTCCACTTTGTAATCATAGTAACTCTGCTACAACTGCTTTGTTTTATATTCAAGTTAAAGTTGTTGAGTATATATTATATTAATTGTATTAATGTACTTTCTATTGTTATGCTCTGTTAATTGCAAGTACATTTCAAGTAATCATGATTATGCGTTAATTATGCGACAGTTTTCTCTCACAGGATTTTCTGACAGTTGTATTATCAAAGTTTTAAATATATATAATATTTAATGACATTCGGGATTCACACACTCAGCATGCAAACCCTAATAGCAGATAAAGATATTTGCACATGTCGCCGCCTGAAGGCACTGCGCCACCCTAAACTGTGTGTCACATGACTTGGTCACATGACCGCTGGGGAACCACAACAGGAAGAGAGTGAACATACTTCACATCTGGTTACATTAGATGTCAGAGCAGCACGCGCTCTCCTGTAACTTTAGTCTTTATAAAGCTGCTTCTGTGTTCCTGAAGTCACGTTCCTGAATCAGGGCCCACGCGCTGTTCTCTCCAGGAAGAAGCCCCCCCCCCCCTCCCAAGAAGATATCTGGATTAACCGAGGTACGGACCCATTAACACACTATTTAAGGCCTTTCTTGAATATGTGCTATGTAAAAGTAGTTTCAACAGATATATTAAGTGTTATTCAGATTGGTCAGAGTAGCCTATATTTAAACCGTTCTTTGCCCCTCTGAGTGACCACTTCCGTTTGGTTAAATCTGTTTTTAGCGACGTTACTAATATAGGCTTGTTTCATGGATGTATAATCAGAACGGCTTGTTTGAGATGAGCTGCGGCTCGCCTCGAAAGTAGACGAGAATAGCCGATTGCAGCCGGGGGAGGTCTCAAAAAGCTCGCCGGAATTCGGACAGCTCGGAGTCGGCTTTACTCGGTTTGCATTTATAAAGAATGCACAAATGTGTTTAATCGTTAATGTCAGATATGTACTAATTAAATACATTTGTTCCTGCTCAAGATTAGATTCAACGTTATTGTTATTGCACAGATTACAGGTACTGAGACAACGAAATGCAGTTTAGCTTCTAACCAGGAGTACAACAAGCAGTAAAGTGAACAGTAATGTACACAAGAATACAGAATAAAATATAGAATGAATTGAATGATGAATAAACAGTGAGGGGTATGAATACACTAGATATACATAGCAGCCTGTGAGCAGTAGCCTATGAACAGTATTAACAGTGTGTATGAATATGCTAATATATATAAAGTATGAAAACGGTAAGCAGTGCAAGTATAGTATAACATATATAGATATTCATTTAATGATGATAAACATTGTGGAGCAATGATGAAAAATGTGAAGGGAAGTGGCGACGTAAAACTGACACAAAACAACAAAAAATTTTTGCGCATGCTCTGTGAGCGCTCATACGGGTTCTTCTGCTCTGATAGCCAGACATGATGGGTAATCTGTGACGTTTTATGGAAGCAAACAAGAGACAGAAGAGGCTTCTCAATTCTTAAATTTCCCCTCCTCGACTCCTATCCTTGACTCCTATCCTCGTGAGTTAGTCCCGCCCACAGGAGATGCGAGCGGAGGACTGAGGAGGGGAGCCGAGGAGAGAGGAGGGGAAGC
>NW_011336547.1:0-3164 GCF_000735185.1 Notothenia coriiceps | reverse complement strand
AATTACATTGTTTATAAATTAATCTGAGGGCCGCAAAAAGAGGAGGTGGGGGCCGCATGCTGCCCCCGGGCCGCCATTTGCCCATCCCTGCACTACAGGAAAGGGAAAACGCCCAAAAGTTGAAAGGGCCTCTTTAAAAAGCTTGAAAAACTCACTAAATAGCGCAAACACATTGCTTATCTCAGTCATCACACAATGGTTGATCAAAACACGCATTTATTCACAGTTTCTTTCTGTGATTTTCTGAAATATTTGGTTAACATGTGTCATGCATCTGGATGGGAACCTGGCTAGTGTGTCCTTGAGCGTGTCATTAAAACCGTTTTTGTTCAGAGTTACCTGTAAGGCAGATCCTATTTAACTACTTTACTCTTGCAGAACAAATATCTGCAGTGATATTTGGAGAGTGCCTCACCAGGAACAACACTTTAGAGGAAAGGTTAACGGAGCGAGCAGAACATGCAGAAAGAGAACGGCGACAGAAACAAAGCAGCAGAGTGTGACGGAGGGATTCGTGTGCTTTTTTCTGTGTGTTTAGGGAGTGAGCGCTCTGCTCGGTTAACAGGCGTGAGAAGGAGGACGCTCTGTAATAGCCCTGGAGGTAAAATCCCACCCCGAGGCTATACAGCAGAGGATTCTGAAACGCTCCCCCGGCAAATACAACACACAGCTGCAGGATGAAGGTACGGTGTGGGGACCGGCTTTTTCTCTTCTGCAGGTTTTTAACGAACAGAATTCCCTGAAAATATACCCAACATGTTTCTCTTAGCCTTGCATGAACCTTCAAAGAAAGACGTGCACTCCTGTTGATATCAGAGCGGGTATAAAGATAGGCTGTGAGTGGGCAGAACACAACACCTACACACCACTACACACACACACACACACACACACACACACACACACACACACACACACACACACACACACACACACACACACACACACACACACACACACACACACACACACACACACACACACACACACACACACACACTACACACACACACACACACACACACAACACAACAACACACACACACACACACACACACACTCTCTCGTCTCTCACACACACACACACACACACACACACACACACACACACACACACACACACACACACACACACACACACACACACACACACACACTCTTTCATGTCTTGTGTTATTGACAACTCCTTTCGCTCTAACACACTCCTGCTCGTCCTCGGGTCACAAAACTAAGCTTTCTCTCTGATTGGCCGGCTGTGGTCGCAGGTTGGTTTGCTGACAACTGATTGGCCGGTAGCTGTTCTGATGCAAACATGTCATATTGAGTCAGAGCAGCTTTCAGATTTTCGTATTTTAAGGTCTCAGTTTTCTGCTTTGAGTCTCCTTACTACTTCCTGCAGAGCTCAGCATTTAAAGCATGTGGACTCCTTTTGATAGAAACCTTTCCTGATTTGCTCTCGCTGAAACTTCCAGACCGAACGGCCTTTTGATTTTCATGTTGAGTTGTTCAGGCAATCACATCGGGTTTTCTTTTTAAACGTGTACGTCTTTATATCCTGCTGTTTCTCTGCTGAGATTTTGGGATCAGATCTCGGCAGGTAGAGGTGATCACGACTGTAGGAACATAGTTTGGACTCCTTACTTCCTCCTGAGTGCAGAGGTGATGATTTTAAAGCACCAACACGTACATTTGCACGATAGCTTTCTTGAAATGGAACGGAAAAGTCTTCATCATTTCTAGTCCTTCTTCCTTTTAACTAAGTTGCATCTATTGCACTGTTAATGTGTGTTAATTTAAGCGTTTTACTTTACCTTGCAAAAACATTTTATTTCTATTTCTAATTTATTGTATGTTTCATTGTTGGAGCCTGGGTCTTCAGATTTCTATTTCCAGAACAACACTGTAGCTAGTCTGCCCAGTGTTTCCGCCAGACCAGGGCTGAGAGGGCGTCCACCCCGAGAGCGGGGGGGGTGGTGTGTGTGACGTCACATCGTGTCACGTGACTTGAATTTTGAATTGAGCCGTCCCTTATAGATACTATCTCTTTACGTATTAGTGATGGGAATTCCGGATCATTTGGCTCGGCTCACTAAGAAGAGCCGGCTCCTAAACGGCTCTTCATGTTACCACAGTTTACCACGGAGCCTCAGTTTCGCCGCTGCGAGGCTCCGGCGCTCGCAGTTCACGCGTATGCTCAACTAGCACCCCCCGTCAAGGCTCGCCGGCAGTACACTTTCCGTCACAGGAACACGCTTTGCTGGCGGCGAAAATGATTCCACCAGACTCCTTTGCCCCTCCAACAGAGGGACGTCCTTGTCCTTTTTCCTTTTTCGTCATTTCAAGCGATAAAAACTCGATCTTCTCCCGAATTATAATTTCTTTTTTCAAATGACGGCAAGACGCCCCCCTGGCGGAAACGCTGGTTCTGCCCATGTCTACAGCCTTTAAATCTTTATTTCATTGTCTTGTTGATATTGTGTCCTTCAGGTTCTGTGGCACCTCGATATCTTCAGACGTAGTTTCCGTCAGCTCACCACTCACAAGTGCATGGAGGACTCGTGCATTTTCTGTGCTCTGAAGGTGAGAATCCTTAAGAACCCTAAAACTGACCCCAGAGCAGCTTCCTGTCTCTAACTCCCTCTCTGTCTCTTTGTCTGTATCTTTAGAGCATCTTTTCCCAGTTTCAGTACAGCAGTGAGAAAGTATTACCGTCCGACGCTCTGCGCAGTGCGCTTGCCAAAACCTTCCAGGACGAGCAGAGGTTTCAGATGGGCATCATGGACGACGCTGCAGAGTGCTTTGTAAGACCACCCTGTAAAATCACTCAGGGGGGAATTCCTTTAAGGGTTGTGCATCCGCTTAACCTGCAAACATTTGAGAAAAAGACATTTCCTGTAACGTCACATTGAGGTGTTTTGGTGTAACCAGATGTAATGTTTCTGTTCCTGCAGGAGAACATCTTGATGAGGATTCACTTCCACATCTCAGACGAGACCAAAGAAGACATCTGCACCGCCCGACACTGCATCCCCCACCAGAAGTTCGCCATGACGCTTTACGAACAGGTGAGATGGAGACCAACCAACCATTGCATCATCATCATCATCATCATCATCATTACCCATTCATCTGGTTTAATACATCTATTAGTGTTACATCTCTAT
>NW_011336546.1:0-3051 GCF_000735185.1 Notothenia coriiceps | reverse complement strand
AAACGCACAAACACATCTCTCTATAATAAACCGTTTCGGAGATATTCACAGATATGTAAAACTTTAGACTTTTTGTCTAAATCTAAAAAAGTGTCTAAAAAAATGCACCCCTACCCGAAAAGCTTTGAATGCAATGCATTTCAATTCGCCAATCATTGATTATTTTCCTACTCAGCATAGAGCACCAAGTTTAGTGAATTGCTAGCTAACGTTAGCTAGCGAGCGCCGGTACACAACACGTAGTAGGACTAAAGATAAAACTGCTTACAATCATCACAAACTATGTAGATTTGATCATCAATGAATTTATAGTAATGTAATATGATACAAACTGCACGAATAATACACAGATGGATGTAAGTAGACAAAGGATGACTCGGATTACTCACCATTAAGCCTGAGGTACCACATGTGGTCCAACGGAAAATAAGGATGTCATTTCCTGTTTCCCGATTTCACTTCCCCCAAGTTGTATGTAAACCAATCACATACATTTTAAATAAAATAATCTTGTTTGTTTCACAGCTTTGATTATTTAAACCATGTTAATATGTATTAAGTAATTACATTATATTAATTTTAGAATTGACAGAATTATACAGATTATAATTAATTTCAATACATACATTTAAAAAATATGAGTATTTATATGCTTAAAAATAAACTCGACCATGATTCATTTCTGTGAGTGTCCTGCTATTGATTAACCTCTAAGCAATTACATTCAATATATTTTAGAATTGACAGGAATTATACAGATTATAATTAATTTCAATACATACATTTACAAAATATGAGTATTAATCAAATAGATTAAAATGCTTAAAAATAAACTCTACCATGATTCATTTCTGTGAGTGTACGTTTGGATTGACAGTTTGATCAACCAATCATTTATTGATTTGTAGCCAATGGGCGTATTCTTTCAGTTACCCTCGGTTCCAGGGTACTCTAGACGGCCCGCTAGTTCACTGGCTCGAGACAGAGGAATTCTAGATGAATGTCAAGAAGCAATTTTCATGCCGTTTTATTGTTTTTAACGTTGAAATGGCAAGTGCAACAGGTCAACATGATGTTGTTGCGTAATTGTTGTCAGTACCCTTTTCAAGACGACAATTCAGTGAAAAGACGGCGGTGGCGGAGTGTGTGTGTGTGTGTCTACAGAAGGTCCAGTTGTGATAGACACGGTTCGCCAATGTAAGAAATATTATATTCGTAATGCCCTGCTGTATTTTTGAAAAACATCTCCTGCCACAATCCTGATTCCTAAACATTTCTTATGCAACCACGTAAGATTGTTAGAAAATCCACATTAAAAAGGCTAAATGCAGCAAAACAAGCCAAATAAAAAATGGTGTTTTCAACATCGTCCTGGGCATGAGGTTCCATGTTAGATTATCGTCAAAGTGCCGTATGCTAAGGTAAGTGTGATTCAGTGTTTGTCAAATGAATGATAGATATCAGTAAAAAGTTACTTCTTCAGATCTAACATAACATTATTTTTTGGTGTCAAAAATGTTCCTGATATAAGTTTAAGCTTGTCACCAATATGCATATTTACCAATTTGAATAGAAATTAAATTAAGAAGTTTTGAAGGCTAATGGGTCAGAAAGACCTTGAGAAAGTATTTTAAACTCTGGAAAGTTATACTGTAATGGTGGCAACAGTTTGATCCTACTCAACAAACAGGTCAATTGTAGATTTATGATCTGAATTTGGTGGTACTACGTATTGGCTGGCCAACTCGACACACTGGGACAAGAACCTGGCTCAATTGTGTTTCCAGATGACACTATATACTTTTTCTCACTGCCTTAATGTAGTCGGATCATTGGAATGAATAAGGTGGCTGAGTTTTCTTTTGTAAATGCAGTGCGTAATGCTGTCTGGAAACAGTCTTAGTGCGCTACCAGGAGCTTTTAGCAATACCACAGCTGTCTGTCAACTGGTCCTGCTGCCAGTAATGTTAAAACTCCAACCATTAATTCAACGTTGTTCCATTATTTTTCTCTAAACCTTAAATTGCTAATGCAGTTTTGCTCTGTTCTTTCCTGAATTGCCTTTGAAATAGGTCTTGGAGTTGACTTAGACTTTATATTTAGGTATAGAAGGCCACTTCCTTAGTTTCCATCTTTAGAAAAGGTTGAAACAAGCTGCCATCTTCAGGAAGAGAAGCCCAATGTGCTTTTTATAATGACTCAATGACTTCATACAGTGATTGGGGACACACTTACTGTACTGCGGTTCGTTACAAACAGTGACGGCTGGAACAGGGAAAGGATGGAGAAACCTGATTCTGGCATAACATTAGTTTACCAAACCCTCCTTGTCTTGTTTAGAATTGAATGAGCACGCAGCTGTTCCCGTGTTGAGTGACTTCTATTCAGCAGACCGTGGTTGTTTTGCATGCCCGGTACAAAGTGCCAGGCAACGTTTGGCTGAACTCATAGTGCCGCAAACCCTCTGCCACGCACGTGTCTTTGATTCCTACGCAAGGCTTAAATAGCAACGTCTTCTCAACATTGCAGATGGTGGTCATTAATAGCATATGTTTGTCATTTTTTTTTTTTTTCATCCTGTATCCTAATAACTCTTGAACTACCTCTTTTTTTATCACTTACGCTTCCTTCGTTTCTTGGAGGAACATCTGAGAAAGTGTTAAATGATTTAGTGCCTAGTTTAAATGAAGCTCACACGAAAACGAGGGTATAATATTGTCCTTGTGTGAAAGTTATGCCTCTCTCCATGATGAGTAATGCCCATGTTGCAAATGGTTGCTTTTCAACTTTTGCTTGAACAATTAATTATGGACAAACTATAGGATGTGAGTAGGCCTTTAGCACATCGCCTACAAGGCTCCAAAAACCTAATCAACTCAACATAATGTCTAACTGGTTCTATTTACTGTCTTTGCATAATTTCTTAGACCCTCCAGAAAAACGCGGGCAAAAATCCTTGATTATGCGATTAAACATGCAGGTTTTTTATGTGATTTTATGCGGTGAATATGCGAAAAGTTGCGAAAAAAAATAGATTTTTTTTTAATATTG
>NW_011336545.1:0-3277 GCF_000735185.1 Notothenia coriiceps | reverse complement strand
GATTTTTCAAGATTTTTTTAATGCCTGTGTTATTCTGTTAAAGAGAATAAGAAGTAACATATCTGTAGCTTCTATACGTTTGATATTGTTAATCTTGACATTTTGAGTCTCTTTTGAGTTATTTTGCATCTCTTTTTTTGTACACGTGTTGCATCCTTTTGTACAACCTTTGACTCTTAATCCGAACCAAATATTTAAACTGCTCTAGACAAGTTGGACGCACCCCTTTTCAGAGAATGAACCCTATCAAAGTCGTATGTTTTTTGGCTCTGCAGAAATCCTTAGGGCATTAATAAATACTTTCTTTGTGCCAGTTCAACATCTGAGTGAAAGCTTTTGTTGTCATGCATTATCAGTCACTAGTCACATGACCACAGACATGTTCAGGCTCCTGACCCCCTCTTACACTAGAGCTGTTAAAGATCAGATATTCACTTCTACACTCAAACAGAACATTTCAAGAAGCCTGGGGACCTTTCTTAAATGCTTTCAATACTCGCTTGCTGTTCTGCTGTGCGTGTGTGTGTGTGTGTGTGTGTGTGTGTGTGTGTGTGTGTGTGTGTGTGTGTGTGTGTGTGTGTGTGTGTGTGTGTGTGTGTGTGTGTGTGTGTGTGTGTGTATATATTATATATTCATTCAACTACATTTCTAGTGAATATGGGTGAGAGGCTCATGGGCAGTGAATGTAGAAATTACTTTAGTCGTTGTTATTGTTTGTTTGTGTTTTCCGTTATTTATTTTTCTCTTTGCACGTACAATCAGTACAAACCACTGTCTCATTTTTATGCGCATATATTTTGCTTTCCATTTCTAAATGACAAACACTGGTTATGCATTGTCGAAACGCAATAAAAAGATTTTTGATCTGAAAATCACGTCCGAAAAGTCCCTTTGGCTACAAGAACTTTCATTTCACGTTTTGACTTTACCTTCTTCTGTTATACAACTCTCTTTTGTATTCTAATATAGTGCAACTGTCACAAAGCCTCATTGTTCCCTTGATTGATTGATTGATTGATTAATTAATTGACTTGTTGGTTGGTTGACTTTGCTTCTCTTTGTGGCATATTTTTGTCTTTGGAGCATTGTTTTTTATGTTCCGTATATGTGGACTGTACATCTTATTTTAATTTTTTTATATGAATATTATTATTGAAATCCAGCCGTTTCTCGACTGAAAACTCCAGATTTCTTACAATAGCTTCAATATCCTGTGACAGCATTGTGTTTGGACATATAGGACACACCCCTTTTTAATTGGAGTTGTTTCTACCTTTTATTTAATATGAATATTTTCACGCTAAAATCATCTGACGTTTTTTTGTCCCCCAGTCCATGAATAATTATTTGTTTGTATTAGATTAGATTCAACCTATTGTCATTACGTAGGTACTATGTAACAAAATGGTTTCTCTACATTTGACCCACTCACGGCGCCCGGGGCCACAGCAGCTGGTCGTGTGTTCTGATGCTTTTCAGAAAGAAAAACAGAACATCTGCTTTTAAACTATTTTCACTTTAAACCCCCCAAAAAGCAAGGTATTACTGTAACTCAGATTTTGAATACACAGATCCATGTTTACTGGGAGAAATACTCAGTTTCTATCTGGCAGATTGATAGTAACTGGGGGTCTTGTTTTAACGGACCCCCTCGTGTTCTGCACAGCTTGTTGCTGCTGCATTATAAATGAGATGTTTGATTTCTGCTTTGTTTTTGCAGTTTTTATTGAGAGAGTAAGCAGAGAGGGAGAGATGGACGTCTACCATCCAACGTTTACATACACACACACACACACACACACACACACACACACACACACACACACACACACACACACACACACACACCTGAATTCAGACTCAAAGCATACAGTGATAACTCTGTATTTATTCAAACAGGAAACGATGACCAACAGAGAGGAAGAGATAGCAGCAGTATAGCAGCTAAAGACTCATGGTGTGTGAGTGTGTGTGTGTGTCCTCCATCTGTATTGATCCAGGTGTAATGATGGTCAGGTGGGGGGGGGGACATGCACTCTCAGGATATACACCCATAACATCTGATATACTTCTCACCTGCACAAATATCTTATTTTTTTGTCTTCATACAGGTTGCTTATACAAAAGTATGTTTTTTAATTTAACACTGCGTACAAATGTGTGATCCTCCACCTCCCATAGTTGCATTTTCTTATGTACAGAGTGATGGCTTGTTATTTGGTGAGTTATCTGTGGCTATAAAGTCAGGAAACAATCATCATTCTTCTTGTTCCAGGTCTTTAAATAGTCTTGTTTTTGAAGCAGTCTTTGAAGCTTTAACCAGGTCCTTTGTGATTGAACTGTAGGCTGAGATTTGAATGTAGACAAAGCCGCAACAATCCTCCATTTGCCGCCGCACTTTTGCTACGAATCCTGAGAAAAACATCCCCCACGAGTCCTTCTTGTTTGTTTAAAAAAAAGGCGACAAATCTGTACAAACACTCACAGAAACGAGAGACCGACGCAGGCACACATCACCACAGTCATAACGGTAAGACTGGACATTCCTCTCTGCAGACACAAGAGCGCAGCATCGACAAATACCCCCAACATGTGAAGGAACAGCAGCTTGTCTGCAGGCACGGGGACGGGTCACACATCACTGCTGCATATGCTAACTCTGCTGAGAAGTGATTCAAATTGATGCTACAGAGACCAGAAAACATGTCATTTAAAACCAAAGTAGTGCATGGGTTCTATGCATAAGAGATATATCTTACTAAAATAGAAAAATAGATGATTTGAAAGTAAATGTAAACATAGAAAAATATATATTTATGTACACGATGAATGGGTTAGTACATACGATGTAAAAACACCCCTAATTGAAAAGGTGATGATGTTAGAAAGTTCCTCCTTTACAGGCAGATTAGGCTCGTTAGCAAGAAGAGGAGGGTCCCAGGGGTCAGAGGTCACCATACGGAGCACTTGTCCACAGGGTTCATGGGCGAACTCTTCGGACAGTGGAAAACTCGAGCAAACTCATCGAACTGGGAGACGCTGCCGATCACTCTGCAGGGAGGAGACAGGAGGGTTACACAAGAGCTGGATCTGAAAACTACATTTGATTTCATTCATGTTGTATTTGTATCGTTTCCCCACTGGGTATTGTCAACATACTGTGTGTGTGTGTGTGTGAGAGAGTGTGAGAGAGTGTGAGAGAGAGAGAGAGAGTGTGAGATTTCATTCATGTTGTATTTGTATCGTTTCCCACTGGGTATTGTCAACATACTGTGTG
>NW_011336544.1:0-3264 GCF_000735185.1 Notothenia coriiceps | reverse complement strand
CACGCCTCCTCCAGCAACGTGGCCGTGACCACCGTGAGCACCTGCACGCCCTCCGTGGTGATGTCAACAACATGTAGGTCCTTCATCTGCAACTACACAACAAATGTGAACCTTACGTCTACATTTGGACCGTGCAATGCTAACTCAATCTCTGTAAAAGCCTCCTTGAGTTTTTAGAAAAGCGCTATATAAGTGTCATGTATTATTATTATTATTATTATTATTATTATTATTATTATTATTATTACTGTTTCTCTCCATTTACAGTCTTTGTGCTAATTTAAGCAACATTAGCTTTTTCACAGATCCAACATTTCTATTTTTAAAGCCCTTTTATTTATTATATATTATTATATATTCTGTTTACCATAATACAAGATGACAAAAAGTGTCACATTCTCTATTTTGGGAAACTGCAAACATCACATTTATGGCATTTTTATACATATTATATTTGGTTTATCCCCAATCACAAGAAAATGTTATATCTTAACATAAATAAAATATGCTTTCCTGTTAACCTTTACATACTTTCTTATCTCTTTTTGTGTGACGTTCACCCCTGTTTCCTCACAGCATGCAGTATTAGACTAATAGTTCTGTGTTTTCTGCTGCAGGTGCCTCTTCAGGAGGGGTGAAGGTGACCTCCACTCGACTCCCCTCCCCCAAGACGATGGTGGGCTCCCCGGCTCAGATCCTGGCTCAGTTCCCCAAACAGCATTCCCCCAAACCGCTGCAGCAGGGCTCCTCTCTGGGGGTCTGCAGCGTCACGCAGACCTCCAGCTCCTCGCCGGGCTGCAAGCCCACCATCCAGATCAAACAGGAGTCCGGTCAGTCTGCACACCACCCTCTCAATTCAATAGCTTTATTAGCTTGACCATAGTTACATATAGTATTGCTAAAGCTCTGTATAATTGCAACATCTATACAAAATACATAAATATAAACAAACTGCTAAGATTGTTTTCTTTACAAGGAACACGGATCCATTTAATTCATTCAAAATAAAATCTGATATATATATATAAGATGTGAGACCTGGTGTAGCAGGTCAGTCCGATGTAGTGATGGGAATTGTGGCTCTTTGAAGGGAGCCGGATCTTATGGCTCCGTTCCTTTTAAAGGGGGCGGGGTTACAGGTTTATCTGCGAAATAATCACCAGGATAATGATTGGCTGTATTGCCAGACCTAATGTCAATAATCTGCTTTGTAAACGTGACACAAGGTGGCGCCATGTCATCATGTCAGTGAATGCACTTTGAATTTACCCTCTGTATGTGTTCAGTAAATAAAGTTGCCTTGAATGAAATTCACGCAACTCTTAATATTAGATACTGTGTTTTTAAGTGGCGATGGAGATTATTTGTTGACCCTGCTTTAAAGGATATTTTGCCTTTACAAATGGTGCGCTTTATCACCGCCTGAGTTTTGGTTGAAGTGCTCATTTTGTGCTATTTTCCATCCGAAAAACACGTTGTCTACCTGTCCTGTATCACTTGTTATGACTTCTCTCTCGCGCGTATTCCGTTAAGACCCACCCCACCTCACTCCTCGTGCTGAAACCTACCAATCAGAGTAGGGGCGGGTCTTCACAGAATACGTTTGGGGAACAAATCAAGCTTTTTAAAAGGCGAGTGGATTTTGGCAGGCAGTGAGTGCGGACCAACGATTGAACGATAACAAGAACGGCTCTCCCCAAGTACGACTCGGTTCCCCTCGCTCGAACCAAAGGGCCGTTCAAAAGAATCGGCTCGTTCGCGACCGACACATCACGAGTCCGATGACCTCATACTGCAAGAATGCAACTCTTTAATATTTTTAGTTTTTCATTTATTTTTTTGCTTATGATTGAGTTTTGGGAGGAATTGTTTCCGTACAGGTTCAAATGTTGGACATTGTGTGAGGAAGTGCTGCTCTCACTGACTGTGGATATTATTTATTGTGTGATTTTGTTGCAGCATATAATTGTGTTATATTTGTGTTATAAGATAAGAAGTACTTTATGATCCCAATTTGAGACATTTTTGCGTTTCAGCAGCATAAAAAGAGAAGGCATTGTACATAAGAACAAATTAAAAGACTAGAAATAAACAATCCAAAATGGAAAAATCTCAAATAGAAATAAAATAGCATTAAAAAAAAAAAGTAAAATATCAGTAACAAAATATAAAGCCGTATATTATATACATTAATTGTGCAAGGAATGGATTATTACATATTAGATTGAATATACAGTGGACGAAATAAGTATTTGATCCCCTGCGGATTTTATAAGTGTACCCACTTACACATAAATGAACAGTCTATCATTTTAATGTTAGGTTTATTTTAACCGTTAAAATGACAGACTGTTAATGTCTTTGTAAGCTGTCTGTCCAGCTGCAGGTGGAGATGATGGAAGTGTCCTTTGTGTGTGATTTTGTTGCAGCTTATACGTGTTGTGTTTTTCTATTCACTGAATCACTGTGTCAATCATTTACAGGTGTAAAGATCATCACCCAGCAGGTGCAGCCCAGTAAGATCCTCCCCAAGCCGTCCTCCGTGGCTCTGTCCAGCAGCACCTCCTCCCCCATCATGGTCGTCAGTAGCAACGGCGCCATCATGACCACCAAACTGGTCACTCAGTCCACAGGTGAGAGAAGCCCACCTGTAGATTCAAGATTCAAGGCTTTATTCGTGTCGTGTGCACATTAGCTACAGTGTACAGAGATGGAGAAAGCACACACATCCTTTCCTCAAGTAGAAGTACAGATACTCGTGTTTAAAAATACTCTGGTAAAAGTAGAAGTACTGACTAAACTTCTTTACTCAAGTCAAAGTAAAGAGGGCTTTGAAATGTACTTCAGTAAAAAGTACCCATAACTAGCAGCTGTTTTAAAGAGTACCTGACCTCCCTTTATATTAATAGAACAATAATGTCATTGTTAGCTAATGAATGTTTCCATGGTGAACAACGGCAACATGACAACGTTTTCATTGGTCCCTCTTCTTTAGAGAAGACCAGGAAATGATGGATACACGGATCGTGTTCAAATCAATAGGCACGCAATGACTCTAAATAATAATGATCACGCCACCAAACACACATTCAGACTAAAGGAACCAGCCTGTTTGGAAAATGAGAGAAGTAGAAAGTACAGGTATTTGTGTTCAAAATGTAAGAAGTAGAAAGTACAGGTATTTGTGTTCAAAATGTAAGAAGTAGAAAGTACAGGTATTTGAGTTCAAAATGTAAGAAGTAGAAAGTACAGGTATTTGGGTTC
>NW_011336543.1:0-4576 GCF_000735185.1 Notothenia coriiceps | reverse complement strand
GAGAAGAAAAATAAATTCATCTATTACTCCACGACATATTTAAAAAAATGAATGCCATTTTAGTTTTTGGTTACTTTGTTCTGAAAGCTGAACCTGCTGCTCCTCACAGAGAGAAGAGGGAAGAGGCTGTGTGAATTACTTTAAATTGTGGATAATAATAATAATAATGATGCATTTTATTTATATAGCGCTTGTGGATAAGGGTGGATAGCCCCCATTGTTCTGTGTGTCAAAATGAAAGACAGCCCACACACCTATCAATCATCAAACCGTGGGGTCTTATTTCATTACGTGTTGATTTCTATCAACACGTAATGTTGTATCGATGTACATAGAGATGTAATACAGCAAAAGTATTCTCCGTCGGGACTTCCTGCAACAACACCACGCCGTTATCGTGATTCTGATTGGCCAGAAGACATTATCAAAGATGTTCTATTGAAAAGACGATCACTACGTGACAAAAGTTCAAAACCGTTTCTAGTCTTCGGTATTTCCAGACAAGTGGCTACTGAAATCAATCTTACTAACTGCTGTCTGTGCAATTTACTCCGCGCGAGTTGGCGGACTTTATTTTGCTTACTTTAACATCATTGTTCATGGTGGGGCTAAGCCATTTCTTGGTATGGCTGTAGCCCAGCCATACCCTGACCGCAAATACCTCATTCCTTCCGTCTACTTGGATCCGAAATTCTTCTCGTTTTGCGCTGTCCCCCCGTTCAAATGAAATCGCCGCCAATCATATTTCCAAGCTCGCGCCAGGGGGGGGAGGGGTTACAAGGCTCGCGTCTTGTGCTGCATTCACTTGCACTCGGACATTAGAGATTTTCTCTCATAAATGTCCGATGAACCACAACTTTTCTTTCAAAACAAAGCTGCCAACTGGGGTGGCAGCTGGGGTGGCAAGGCATTTTTCTGAGGTGGCAGCTGCCACCCCGTGCCACCCCGTAGAACCGCCACTGCATATCCATGATGCTACCACTCAGCATACCTGATCACATCTTTAAACAGTATGAACATCTCATCAGAGATTTTCTATGGGCCGGAAGAAAGGCCAGATTTAAATTGAGTAAACTGTATGCACCCAAAGATAAAGGAGGTCTGGGGTTACCTGATGTTAGACTGTATAACCTGTCTTTTGAAATGGTCAAGATAGCTAAACACTGGAGAGGGACAATGTCTGGTTTAGAATGGGCCACTATTTAAAAGGCTCTTGCCACACCACTGTGATATCCCAGAAGTCAAGTGATAAGGAGAGAGACAATAACCCAATTATTAAACACGAGGGAGGTCTGGGCAAAGGTTTATCAAATACACAAGATTTCACATTACAAACAGCAATATGCATCACTTTAGTAAAACTCAGAAGTAAAAATAGGAAAATAAACAGTATTCTGGAGAAGATGGCTAGACAACGGTATACATACAATAAGCAATCTCTATAAAGATGGTATATTTAAATCATTTACTGAATTAGCCCAAGAGTACAATTTGCAACAGAAGGGATATACTTACTTCAAAACCCACTTAACCATAAGGCGTCAGTATTGTATAGTAAATCAATGTATTTAACCAGCAGCACATGTGATCATTTGAGGATAATCTGGCAGAAAGACCTTGACTGTCAGATTGACGAAGATACTTGGAAACAGATTCTGATTGATAACGGTAAATATATTAAAGAAACTAGAGGTTAATTCACTCAGTATAAAACTCATCTAGGCTTTTCAAAATAGGACTAATAAATACCAACACATGCTGGAAATGCAAGAAAGAGATGGGCACATGTGTACATCTCAATGGGAATGTTCTATGGCCAACCCGTTTTGGCAAAGAGTGTTGGAATTCTTCGAGGCACGGGTAGGAATATCCTTGCCATTATCCCCGCGTTTATGCCTATTGGGCGATAAAACAGAAATTCCAAAACTGACAAAAAGTGCAAATTCAGTTTTAATGGATGGATAACCTCAGCTGCCAGAATTATATTGAGACACTGGAAATCACCCACAATCCCAACATGTCACGAAAGGAAGGCTCTGATGAGGGAAACAGCATCATATGAGGTTATGTTGGCAAGAATGAGGGGTAGAGGACCTGTGGTTCTAGGGAGTTGGGATTACTTTGTGGATTACCAGACCTCTAACTAGTAGCCTGACTCTCACAAAAGGGCCTTTGTACAATTATTCTAATCAAGCATCAGTTGTTGTTATTATTTTATTTTATGATCGCTGTAGTGTCTGATTGGTAATCACATTACACCTTTGTATTTTTCTGTTTTCTTTTTAACCAGGAACACTTAACTAACATGTTTTGTAGCCTGACCTTCCTCTTTCTGCATGCTGTACCATGTGAGCTATGTACCATGTATGTTCATAAATAAAAACTTTAATAACAAATGTGATCAGTCCCTTCAGAAGACCTTCAGCAGTAAAAGTTCAAAATCGTATATTTTCCCACAACAGTCTTGCGGTGTCGGCTATGTTCCCTGATATACATCCTTATTGTGAGTTTTCATTGACAGTTGTTGCCATGGCTCATATTTTTTCCAACAGCAAGTGGTTTCAACTCAAACTACTCGAAAACGTTTTTCACACCTAGATCTTAGCCTTGGACATGGCAAACTAGCTGAGCCACTCCCCCCAACCCTTTTCAAAACTAAAAGCACCCAACTTTTATTTCCTCTTAGACATACAGAATGAAATGTGCTAGGTATACGTGGCATTTGAAGATAAACACAAAGCCTATTTTTCCTATGTCTAACACCAACAGGATAAAATAAACCCTCACCCGAACCCATCATGGAACAAACTTGCCGTGGCAGCCATTTAGCCTGAAATCTATACCAACTGTGAGTATGATGGCTGTTGCCATGGCGATACATTATTTGCCGTGAAACCCAATATGTTGTAACTCCAATATATATGGTCAAATCAGCCCCAAATGTCACATGTTTAACAAAAGTCCATGCCTGAGGACATTGACAAACCCCCTCCCCAGAATGGTTGGCAACCCATTGTTGTGGGTGAATCCAGTGGCAAATTGTAATTGAGAAAAAGTACTTAGAAAGATAGAGTAATGAATAAGAGGAAAAATTCATCTTCCTGAAATACAATATTGAGCAGCAAACTTCCTTTTCTTTGTCCAAATCTATTCTTATTGATCTGCCTGCCATGAAGGACAATAACAGACGTATTATCCTCCTGCTGATATAGTTGAGCAAGCAGTTCTGCTCTGGTTGCTGAGACGATTTTCACTTTAAGCCTTTGAAGCGCCTCAAAGCAATCTTTAACCATCATGATGGATGTGTTTTAACTGGGCCGTGCTATTGAAGAGCTGGATTATTATATTGGTGAGGGTTTTTCTCATTCATCTTCAACTTTTCTCCCTGTGCAGTACCTGATCGGGGCAGTGTGGTTCCGTTGGGTCCACCAGGACTTCGGGGGGTTGAGGTACCGACACCACAGCTCCCAGTCGAAGCCCTGAGCAGACAGCGGGTACTCCTCGATCTCAAACGTGTCGAACTTGATGTTGTCGAAAGATGGAGACACCACCCGGGTCCGGTCCTCCTTTATTCTCTGCAGGATGGGTTCTGCCCTGTGTTTAAGATGTGAAAACAAATAATCCCAGAGGCAGTGGTACATTGTGGCTGGAGAGTTCTGGCCAAAATATGGAATACAATATGATAAGTCAACATTTAACATTTAAATAAAATATTTAAAAAACTGAGACAAATACAAATAATGTCAAACTATTCACATATCTGTAGGCAGGGCTGCTAGTTTAAAAAATGCATTTGGCGAATTTGTGCAACCAGGACATATTTCCAAACAAAGGGCTACAAGACAAAAAAAATGGGCCCTATGCCCTGGCATTATAATGGTGTGTGGTTGTTTGTGTGCGTGTGCCTCTGAATTGTTATTTTCATTGCGTGTACTCTCAATGAGTGTGTGTGATATTTGGATTCTGATGGTCAGAATGATGAGCATGCACAGGGATTCAAAGTGGGCTGACAGAGATTGACATTGAGTTTATGTTCAAAAGAAGACAGCACTCAATTTGTGTCAGAAAGATGTAAAGTGTTGGGGGATAATGCTCTGTGACCCTCAGCCGCCTCATCACTGTGATGGATTAAACATAACCACATGCGATGAGGTCGGTAATTAACAACTGCTCAAATCGCCTAAAGGACTTTGTGAAATCATGAGTAACATATTTGTCATGACGTTAAACATGGTTGCTATTTCAATTAACTCGATCTCCTAGAAAGTTAGGAGTGAGAGCCATAACATTTATGAAAATGTCTCTGTTCCAATCCAACAAATTTAACAATCTAATGAAAATCAGCTGAAGTCGAAATTTGGCAAAAAAAGGCAGGACCAACTGTTCAGGCCTGTGTAATATGTTGGCAGATTGTTAAAAATGAAAAATCATAACCTCTGGTAAATACACATTTAAAGTGTCCTGCAATAGCTTCCAGCCTTTAAGCATCACTCGCAGTGGCGGCCGGCCCATAGGGGCGCTAGGGGCGCCGCCCCACCTCTTCCCACATACAAAAAAATAATTAAAACAAATTAAA
>NW_011336542.1:0-2286 GCF_000735185.1 Notothenia coriiceps | reverse complement strand
CGGAACTATGACACCCAGACAAGAGGGCAGCATTTCCGGGCTGGGGAGCTGGTGTGGGTCTACAGCCCGCAACGCACAAAAGGCCGGTGCCCAAAACTGGACAGCCAGTGGGTGGGTCCTTGCAGAGTACTGGAGAGGGTGGGGGAAGTGGTCTACAGGGTGCAGCTGCCACCCAAGGGGAGAAAAGTGGTTCTCCACAGAGACAGATTGGCTCCGTACAGAGGAGTCGCTTCCCCACAGGGAAACCCTACGGCTGGCCCTTCGACTTCCTGACTCAGGTCCTCCGGCGAGCGGAGCAACAGGGCCTCATCCTGGACGGAGTGCTACCCACTTCGCGTTCCCCTTTCCCCGCCTGGGCCGGAAACGGCCACCCCAGGCCCCCTGCCGAGAAGGAAGGCACAACCCCCGAGTCCTTTCAGAGAATTTGTGTGTTTGGAGAGTTTTTTAGTGAGACCCCTTGTTTATGGTAGAGGGCAAGAATGCGCCCTGGTCTCACTGGAAGGGATGGTAGTCCACCCAGACCTTCCTAGTCAAGTTCAGTGTGTTGTTGTAGTGTTTGTGATGAGTTTTGTTTGTTCCTCGTGGGCGAGGAACTTTGTAGTGGGGGGGTAGTGTGGCGACCCTGATAGGAGGCTGAGGGTGTCACTCAGGCATCCCCCGTCTCTTGGCCAATCACAGAGCTGCACAGGATGCTGGTCTAGGTGCGGGCCTGTGGTTGGGGGAGCGGATGGGGGAGGGCGGGGAGGTTGTGACGTAGACACGGGTATATATAGGTGTGTGTGTGGGAGTTATAGTTGTGTAAGGTGGAAACCTCAAGCTGTACCTGTTCCTGAATCTGTGATCCTAAGAAATAAGAGTTATTAAAGCCTAATAACTAAGCCTGTTTCCGACTCCATCTGTGAACGTTACAGTATCATAGCAAGATGTTTTTTTTATTTTTACCTAATATTTGGAAACATTCCAAAAGGCTATATTTGGGTATGCAACCTGCTAATTGTATCTTCAAATGCTGTCACTTTTTTCCTCCCCTCTGGAGTTTGCAGGTCTAGTATGTCTGAATTGGTGTAGTAACTTCAGCTAACATGTCTGAGCTTCCATATGATTTTCTTTTATTGAATACATTTTTATTCTGACCTAATGATTCCGATCAGGCTCTGTTGAATTTGTTTCTTTTCCTGCTGCACTGACCTAATTTTCCTTCATGGCTGGACGGAATAATCTTATCTCAGGACATGTGTGTTTAGGCAGTTTATAGGCATGTACACTTCTTTCAAAAACATGCTGTTGTAAACAAGGATAAGCTCATCCAAAAGACGGGGAAACAAAAAGGAGGCAGAGATAACAAGGCAGACAACTGAGCATGACTAAGAGATGGAGACGGAAGGAATGAGAAGGACAGAATTAAAGTGAGAGACAGACGGGGATAGAGGAGATGAAGGGTGCGCCAGAGCACTTCAAACAGCTCTCAGCGTGTTCCATGTGCAGTAATAATAAATGGGGCTTCATTATTTAGTTGTGTATGTCTGTAGTGCTGCTGCCGCCAGTTGCATTGCAAACCCCCTGCCTACTTATTACTCCGTTATTCTGCTATTTACTAATCCAGGAGAGAGAGAACCTGTTTGAAGAGTGTGTATGTGTGGAGGCACACAAAATCCTGCCGTGTGTGGATGCATGTGAGTTTGTACGTGTGTTTTGCCAAGGGAGATGATTATCTATTTACAGATGCCACCCTCCATATCCCATGAACCTTTATTGTGGGGGCTAGATGAGAAAGAGGCAGAAATGTTTGGATAATATTTCTGTACAAGCCAGCGTTAACATTTCCAAATGTGTAGCCCCCCCAAAGAGACAAGACCTCACTTTTATTAAATAATCTTATTCTGCCACCTTCGACAGGGTCAGATTGTTAGCAGAGTAAGCTTAACGTTCATTGCTGTTAGCATCCAAATAAATATATAAGCAGTGCTTGAATTGGGCCGGTACTCACCGGTACGCAGTACCGGCACTTCTGATTTTTAGCCATGTGGTACCGGCACTTCTTACTGAAGCCGGTACTCAGTAAAATGCCGGTACTCAGCCGCCATACAGATCATACTAATGGCCTCGATTGGTCTCTGTGTGTCATTCAAGCTCGGGAGGGTGTGTGTTAGTGTATGTGTGGCGCGAGCGAGCGAGAAAGCGCGCGCACCGGTTACGTGTATTGTTGTTAGCATCTGGTGCTAGCTAGCTGCGCTAACGGATATAAGGAGCTGTTTCAACAACAAGGTGGAGGGAGAGTCCTCTGCT
>NW_011336541.1:0-2428 GCF_000735185.1 Notothenia coriiceps | reverse complement strand
GCCGTTATCTTGATTCTGATTGGCCAGAAGACATTATCAAAGATGTTCTATTGAGAAGACGATCACTACGTGACCAAAGTTTTCAAAACCGTTTCTAGTCTTCGGTATTTCCAGACAAGTGGCTACTGAAATCAATCTTACTAACTGCTGTCTGTGCAATTTACTCCGCACGAGTTGGCAGACTTTATTTTGCTTACTTTAACATCATTTTTCATGGTGGGGCTAAGCCATTTATTGGTATGGCTGTAGCCTACCCCAGCCATACCCTGACGGCAAATACCTCATTCCTTCTGTCTACTTGTATCCGAAATGCTTCTCGTTTTGCGCTGTCCTCCCGTTCAAATGAAATCGCCGCCAATCATATTTCCAAGCTCGCGCCAGGGGGGGGGGAGGTTACAGGGCTCGCGTCTTGTGCTGCATTCACTTGCACTCGGACATTAGAGATTTTCTCTCATAAATGTCCGATGAGCCACAACTTTTCTTTCAAAACAAAGCTGCCAAATGGGGTGGCAGCTGGGGTGGCAAGGCATTTTTCTGAGGTGGCAGCTGCCACCCCGTGCCACCCCGTAGAACCGCCACTGCCACCATATCAATACGTTTCTCTGTTTGTAGTGTATTGGTCTACATACTGTGGGAAGTGGGTCCTCTTCCATGGTGCACAAATATGTTTTTCTACAGTAGCCCAGATAGGACAAACAAACTCTGGCTCTAGGAAAGGCGTTTTGTGCTGTTAAACTGAAGGACACGGTAGTTCTCCAACACCCTTGAACAGCAAAGAGGGAATGAGTATTCAGCTAGTTGCAATCTGTAACTTCACCGCTGGATGTCACTAAATCCATCAGTTGTTAGTGGAAAGAATATTTTTAACTCTAATATTTTACATTCGTTACATTGGCCTGTACTTACAAAATAAAAGACCTCACTGAAACTGCACTTGCACTAAGCCATGTTCAAATTATTACTGTGGTGTCAGCTGGCATAGGAACAGTTGTGATTGTAGGCCTCGTTATGCTTCCTCTTCCTGTTTAAAATTCAGGTTATCATTTTAAGTCTTTGCTAATCTTGTTTTATAGTGAGAAAAACATTGTTACAGTATCACTGCAGTAAAATGTGGAGTGCAGCTACATTTGTGTGTAGGTCCTGCCTTGTGGCTCACTCACCTCCAATGTCTTCTTCTTGACTGTAGAGCAAGAGACTCGGCCACTTCTTCTTCTGGTATGTCCGCAGTGAGGTGGCAGGGTGTCCGTATTTCCGCCAGCGCATGGCTGTGATTCTGGAAGCCTACCTGCTGGGCTGCGGTCAGGCCATGCTGGACAGCTTCACCCTGCAGGTCCAGGCTGTGGAGGCACTACAGGTGGTTGCAATAGCAATCAAAAAGATCTACCCCGACAGGACGGATCTTGATTCTACAAGTAAGACACATCTGAAAAACCATTTTTTATGGATCAGTTTTCTATTGTAACAGAAAAATCGAATCCAGTCATATTTCCAGCAAAGTAAAGCACCGTCTTGGAGGTCTGTGAATTGCATTATGGAGATAAAAGCAAAAATAGCTTTTTAGTACTAGTGCTAGATGTTAAATGACAATGACACTCCAATCCAAATATACAATGATTTGATCCAATGATCACACTTGTGTGTGAACTTAGACCTTGTATCAAATAGCACACAGTAGGCTTGTTTGAGACGCGTTGCGGCTCGCCTCGAAAGTAGACGACAATAGCCGATCGCAGCCGGGGGAGGTCTCAAAAAGCTCGCCTGAAGTCGGACAGCTCCGAGTCGGCTTCTTCTTCTTCTTCTTCTTCTTCTTCTTCTTCTTCTTCTTCGCCTTCTTCTTCTTCTTCGCCTTCTTCTTCTCTCGGTTTTTTGGCAGATTGCAAACAACTTTAAGGTGCATACCGCCACCTCCGGAGTCGGCTTGACTCGGTTTGCATTTATAAAGAATGCACACGTGTTTAATCGTTAGGCTAATGTCAGATATGTACTAAGTAAATACATTTGTTCCTGCTCAAGATTAGATTCAACTTTATTGTTATTGCACATATTACAGGTAGCCTACTGAGACTACGAAATGCAGTTTAGCTTCTAACCAGGAGTGCAACAAGCAGTAAAGTGAAAAGTAATGTACACAATCTACAGAATAAAATATAGAATTAATTGAATGATGAATAAACAGTGAGGGGTATGAATATAGACAGCAGCCTGTGAGCAGTATCAGTGTGTATGAATATGCTAAGATATATAAAGTATGAAAACGGTAAGCAGTGCAAGTATAGTATAACATATATAGATATTAATTTCATGATGATAAACATTGTGGAACAATTATGAAAAATGTTAATGGAGGGGGCGACGTAAAACTGACACAAAACAACAACAAACTTTTGCCGAGCCAATTGGAGAGTTTCATCAGCAGCACGGGGTAAAA
>NW_011336540.1:0-1988 GCF_000735185.1 Notothenia coriiceps | reverse complement strand
TTAACAGCTAATCCACTTTAACAGCTAATCCACTTTAACAGCTAATCCACTTTAACATCCATTCCATTTTAACAGCTAATCCACTTTAACATCAATTCCATTTTAACAGCTAATCCACTTTAACATCCATTCCATTTTAACAGCTAATCCACTTTAACAGCTAATCCACTTTAACATCCATTCCATTTTAACAGCTAATCCACTTTAACAGCTAATCCACTTTAACAGCTAATCCACTTTAACAGCTAATCCACTTTAACATCCATTCCATTTTAACAGCTAATCCACTTTAACATCCATTCCATTTTAACAGCTAATCCACTTTAACATCCATTCCATTTTAACAGCTAATCCACTTTAACAGCTAATCCACTTTAACAGCTAATCTACTTTAACAGCTAATCCACTTTAACATCAATTCCATTTTAACAGCTAATCCATTTTAACAGCTAATCCATTTTAACAGCTAATCCACTTTAACAGCTAATCTACTTTAACAGCTAATCCACTTTAACATCCATTCCACCTCAACAGCTAATCCACTTTAACAGCTAATCCACCTTAACAACCATTCCACTTTAAAAGCCATTCCACCTTAACAGCCATTCCACCTTAACAGCCATTCCACCTTAACAGTCAATAAATGCTAATGTCCTCTCCGTCAGCTGTCTGTCTGTCTGTCTCTTTGTGGATAAGTGAGTTTATAATGAGATGAATAACAATCTAAATATTGTGTTTAGTGGCTTCAAAGAGATTCAAACCGAGTTCACTGATACTGAGTTAATGACAGGTAAACGCTCCTCTATTCCTAATTATCCAGAATCAAAAAGTCCACTAAAGTGTATAAATCAAAGTGGATCAGGGAAGTTCTGAGTGAACAATTCTTAAAATAAAGCACAGTGAAAACTTAATGGGCACAATTTAGACTATATTTTAATATATTCTGAGTAAAAACTGTCTTTTAAAAGTCAGAATTGATCTTTAGTATCTCAGTATCAGCTGGAGGTGATGCGTCGCTTCATGTTCATTCAAACCTTTAAACAATCTGTGAGTCTATGAATCTATAAGATCAGTATTATTTAAACGTGTTTCAGTAACAGCTGTATCAGTGTTTGAGTGTCTTATAAAAGATAACCCACCGGGGAAATAACCATGAGTCGTTAGGAATAACAGATGATGGTCAAATAAGTTGGTGTTTGACTATATAAGATAATATCTGGAATAAATGACCATCATTGTGTCATCAAAATACAGTTAAACCAACATTTTGTATATTTCTTTAACTTTTAAAGTGCCCGTATTAGTGAGCCTTATTTATAATAATAACTTTTAAATATTTAGTAATTTAATATATTACATTTTAATATTTCTTATGTCGTTCTACCTCATGATTTTATTAAACAGTATTGTTATTATTCCTAACGTTGCATATCTTTATTTTCCTGAATTTTTTATCGCACTGATTTTATTTATTTAAAAATATCTAATTTATGAGTTTTCTACTTTCTGAGACGGTGATCCTGAGGGTTTTTATCCGTCATGTTTCTAACGTGTGACGCGTGTTTCTCCGTCTGTCAATGTGTTATAAAGTGATTTCAGTGAAGTGCTTTTATTTTGAAAGGGAGAACCACAGTATGATTAAACGGGGACCAAACTTAACAAAACCTTAATGTTCAAAAGGACAAACGGTGATCTGTCATTGTTCTGAAATAAAATGTTAAATTAAATACGTGTCTTTGTGGTTTTTGGCCAGCAGGGGGCAGCACAGTACAGCGACCCGAAACTCCTCCATCAGGAGAAACAGCTTCAGAAAGGATGCAGATATAAAAACTCAAATGAAAAATATAAGTTGACTGAAAAAACTAATTGACCAAATAAATTGACTAAAAATTATTTGACCAGAAAAAAAGTGGACCAAAAAAAAGTTGCTCCAAAAAGAGTGGACCAAAAAAAGTTGACTAAAAGATAAGATGTCAAAAAAAATGTAA
>NW_011336539.1:6887-9945 GCF_000735185.1 Notothenia coriiceps | reverse complement strand
GCACGTACCGGGGATGGCCAGCTGGTATAGAGGGGTGTCCCAGAGAGGGGGGGGCAGCAGGGACATCCAGCTCTCCATGGGCAGCTCCCCCAGGCTCGACTCCCTCTTCGGGGGGGAGAACATGCTGAACTCCAGGGTCTGAAAACATGATTGGTGAGGAAGGGGTTAATGATGTTTCCTGGCAGGTAGAGAGGAGTTTGTTTAGGGGTTTATAGTGTCAATTAAAATGATACGGAAGAGGGTCATGGCCAATTTTCAGTGAACAATCTTATAGACAATTGAGTCAAACATTTAAAAATGGGGTCACATTTCTCAAAATCAAACTGAAATGATTAGAATAAAAATCTAAATTTCAAAGATATAAAGTTTTAATGTTGAAAATGAAAAAATTATGAAGACATTTCCAATTTAGGTTGAATTTTATACATTTCCAATTCAAGGATATAAAGTAGAATTTTGAGAATAATGTAAACATTTGGAAAAAAACGTTGAATGATGAAATTGTTTTTTAAATGTTGTGAATAAATTCAAAAAATTCTGAATAAATCCAAACTTTAGACGGTTAGGCCAAATACCAATTGTCCAACTAATATTACAAAATTCAAATAATGCTCCTCTAATGCCATACATTCTGCAAAGGTAGGCTACTCATTGCATTATTTAAAAAAAGTTTAGAAAAAATTTCAACTTTTGAAAGTTAGTCCAAAATAGAAAATAAAAGTAGAAATTAAGAGAATAAAGTTAAATTGTTGAAAGTCAGAATTTCCAAAAGTAAAAAAAAAACAGGATAATAAAATATGACTTTGACCTTCTTATCAATTTCAATAAAAAATCCTAGAAAATCAAAGACTTCGAAAATGTTTTTTATGTAGATTATTTCTCAAAATGCATTTAAAATTTGCTTTTAGAAAACCTCAAATACCATGAAATTCTGAAAATGTAGAATGTAGAAGTTTCAACTTTGCACTCAAATGTTCCACTTTATTTTCAAAATGCAAAAATAAATTAATAAAATAATCCTCAAATAACGAAAATATAGAAATTGTAACTTGGAGGTGTGTTCTTTATTCTCATAATTTTAACTTTATTCTCCTCATGCAAATTAAACCCTCCCTCCTCTCTGTGTATTCATCATGCATGGCCCTCACACTCTTTCGTACTTTCAGCAGTCAGTTTCTCTCTCACCTATCCTGCTTCCTCTCTCAGAACCTGCAGAACCGGACCGACCAGCACTTAGAAACACAGACACTAAAGGAGGTCCATCCCACACAACATGTCATGGCTGGCTGAGCAGAACAAAACCTGCAGGACAGACCCTCCGCAGTTCAACCGGGAAACACCTGCTCAGCCCCGGGGAGGAGGAGCACAGCGGGCCCGGTGCATCGTACCTCCGGTTACCGGGGATCCATGACGGTGTAATGTCCCGGTTATTCTGCTGCAGGTGATCCTCATGCACCGGCTGTTTGTCGGTGCTGAGGCGGAGCTGTGGAGCATGCGGGCCGGGGAGAGGAGGAGGGAGGGAGGAGGAGGAACCGGGGATCAGCAGATGCAGAGCGGCTTCCTCCTCTTAAAGAGCCCGCGGAGAGGAGGGCAGGGGCGGACTCAGGCTGTCTGAGGACCGGGGAGATACAGGGGTGGGGGAATCAGTCCTAAAACACAAGCATGAGTCAGCATTTTAGCACTATCATGTATAGCAGCCGATTTATATATATTATTTTAACCATAACCTGTGGTACTTTATGTACACTGCTGTAAGAGGGGTCCATTAGCTACTATATCAATGGAATTGGAAAGGAACAGTATGAAGTTGACTTTTGATGACGTTCTTGTTTTATGTTTCAGTATTTGTGACTGAAATGTTATTGCTTTTATTTAACTTCTTGATGGTTATTTCATTTTTAATTTTTTTTAAAGAAGGGGCAGGTAACATAAGATTTTCTTCTCCCTACCCCTTTCCACTATGCGCTATAAAATAATTTATAAAACACTTTAAGTGTACATGTTTTGTTTTAAAATAACTGCCATGTGTGGAATAAACAAAAAAACTATAAATAAATTATCAATGAATTTACATATTTTTTATTATGTTTTACACAATGTTCATAATATTAAAAAAAATCATTAATCTATTAATGCATTGATTTATTTGTATTATTACTATAACATTTGCACAAAATGTAGAATTATTTTAAAATATTTTTACAAAAAAATTATTTTATTTTTATTTTACAAAATATATGAGATCATGTTTTTATTTTTCATTACGTTTTTTATTTAGCTCTATGGCACTCTGTCAGCAGGTTCAGACATTTACATTTAACCCTTGTGTTGTGTTCGAAAGCTGTTACCGTTCATGGTGTTCGCGGGTCAATTTTGACCCATGATTTATCTCAGTCCAAAACACACAAAAAAAAATGACTATCATCCAATATTGTTTTAACTACATCATAACTAACTTATTATGCATTCATAACCGTACAATCCTGTTGTAATTTTATTTGATGGCCCCAAAACACATTACACCATATTCGGCAGTGGCTCAGTCAGTAGGGGCTTGGACTGGGAGCTGTAGGGTTGCCGGTTCAAGTCCCCGATCAGACCTAAAATATGAGTGTGGACTGCTACTTGGAGAGGTCCCAGTTCACCTTTCACTGTGTGCTCTCCATGTGACACCATTAAAGAGGGGTTACATCCCTCCCAATTCTTCTTCTTCTATTGCATGTGTGAGTTCAGGTTCAAGTATTACTGTACATATATTTTGTGAAAGGTTGAGTTCCCGTGGGGGGAGGGGGCGAGAGGCATGGGAGACCAGGTGCATGTTGCGAACAAATCAGACCCGAACACCAAATGATACACTTTTTTTTTTAGGGACCTTCAAACTTCGCTAAAATTTTCCAAATCAGTTTGGTAGTGTTTATATATCTGTTGTGGAGGATATCATGAAGCCTTGTTCCGATACAAAAAACTAGAGCGTAAGTTATTATATAATTTTAATTTGAAACGGGGTCACGGGAGACCCGAACACACATAAGGGATTAGGAACATTCATGAAGGGTAT
>NW_011336539.1:0-6808 GCF_000735185.1 Notothenia coriiceps | reverse complement strand
GAGCTGTTTCATTAACATTCATACAGTACATTTAATTTTTGGAGAGAATCTGAGTCACACGCTGATTATTCTCCACCTATTCGGCCTCTTTAGTATTTCTCCTTGTTGGTTTTGCAGAGGGAGCTGGAAACATGTCATGGCTAACAATGTATTATGGTGTTAGGAAAAATATCACTCGTCACCAGGCTTGAGCTTCAATATCAGGATACATGTATTTATTATCATTGCAAGAATGGAAGTAGTCATCACATACAGACAAAATAGTTCCCCGAATAGTGTCCTTGACATGCCTTATATACAAGAGACGGTGTTACAGTCACACGATGCAAGAATACTGGTTCAAAGCAGTATTCAGGCCTTAGTTCAGATTAGCTAAGGCCTGCATAAGCATAAACAGTAGGGAGGTGTGTGATGCAGTGGTTTGTGCGTTGGTGTTGGGACCAGGGGGTCACAGGTTCAAACCCCACTGCAGTCAGCATGTCGTTGTGTCCCTGAGACCCTTCACCCCAAATTGCTCCTGTGGGGATGGTCCACAGTATTGATTATGTAAGTTGCTTTGGATAAAACCGTCTAACAAGTAATGTATTCAATCATTTTCTGATTCTTCTCTAATATTGGCTTTTAAATGTGTAGTTTTGGATGTCTCTATGTGTCACATACATCCCAGTTTTAGTTTTTTTTTCAATCTTGAAATGTACCTAAAGCAGTAAACGTGTCCCTGACCTTTGCACAGAAACAGATAATAGATTAAGTCGTTCTGTTTGTTTGTGATATCGCGGCGCTCAGGATTTCTTTCAGCTTCTTCAGCAGCTCAATAATCCTGAAGCAGCAGTAACGGTGTGTGGAAACCAGGAAAACAACGCTGCTGATTTCCCATTCATCTCTTTTCCTTCCCTGCCTCTCTGTTAGATGCAGCACTCAGCTCAGGTTTCACTGAACAGTAATTATCAATGTACATGCTGGCTCACAGACCAAGTCATCATCATTTCATTGTATTATTAATAACAGCTAACACTTAATGCATCACTTTCAAACAAACTCCTGTAGAATATTGATACTGATATTAGTTTATTATGAACAACATATGTTTCGAGACTCAACACTACCACTACCACTTATTAACTAAATGCACAAAAGTGTCATTGATGTATATTTTTACATATTTTCATGAATTGAAATCTTATTTATGTTCACAAAATGTTCATTATATAAAATATTTTCATGGATTTTTTTTCCCCCACTGCATTTTTAAAGAAAACTGCACAACAGAAAACACAATTTCTGAAAAACATTTACACATTTTCAAAAATGTATTATTAAAATCTGCTATTCAAATGCTATATATATATATATATTAATAAATAGTGTTCTTTGAGTGAGTTTAGTCTGATCTGAATATATTATTAATTGTCCGAATTTTAGCCTTAACCCACAAGGAGGACCCACCGTGACACGGTGTCACATGAACCTCTGGAAAGTTCCTCATACAGCTTTTGCCTTGTTTTTATCTGGATGAGTTTGAACACTGAACAGTCTGGTGGGTCCTGGTCCTGACATTTGATTGTGTGTTCCCATGACAACATGTCCAAGATGTCCATGTGCCAGACTTAACACATGTGACAGAATAGCTACATTTCAAAAGCTTGTTTTTTTGTTGCTAAAGGGAAAATTCAAGCCATTTAAGAATTAAAATGCTTCCATAACATGTCCTTTATTACATTTAAACTCTTGTGGAAACATTTCCTGATCAAATTGATATGAAACAAATGAGACAAACATCTCTGTGACACTGATGTCACATCGAGACTTTAACCCTAAACTTTCACAGCAAACCCAAAGTGACATATATGCACAATTAGAAATATGATTTTGATCTGCTCAGTTAATTTAGCTGATTAAATTATATTTAGTTAACATATTCTTTATTCTTCAATTCAAAGAATGTTCAAGCTAATTTAAACCAAAAAAATCATCCTCATTCATTAAGTTATAAATAAGAGTTATTTTACCATTAAAGCCCAATGTGATATATATGTCCCTTTTCAGATATTTGACACCAGGGGGGGGGTTCTTGTCAGAAATATGTTCTAGGTGGTCTATTTAGTCTTAATTATGTTCCCCTTAATTTTCCCAAAAGTAGAAATGGGTCCGGGTTCTTATCCAATTGTATTAAAGTTAATGTGTGTGCATGATGTTGAAGTGAGGCGCTGCTGCCATCTAGCCTTTCTCACAGGTAACTCAAATGTCAAACCCTATCGTCAGTATCCTGCTGTTTTTAATGACCTTCTCATAAACTAAAACCATTATTCATTAAACAACAAAATAAAACTTTTGTTGTCAAAATGAGTCCACATAAAAATACTAACTCGCCTCCTTTGACAGAATAATCCCAACACTGTAAACCAGTTATTCCAGGTCTTTTATTACAACAAAAAAGGAAACAAGAAACAGAAAAAGACAAATATAGAGGAAGTGAGTGATAGTGAAGGCTGATCATGTGACGAGCTGAGGGAAGAACACACCTGACCTCTAACTAATGAACACATACTTGATTATTTGTTGAAAACATTGTCTTTAAATGTCTTCGTTTTGATATAAAACCGAAAGAAAATCTCAACTTTTGAGAGGTTGGAAACATTTAGACATTTCTGCATGAAAAATTACATAATTACCAAAATAGCTTGCGAATATTTTCTGTCGTTCGTTTTATAAATGCTGCTTTGAGTCAGGGAATGTAATTTTTCTTTCTTACACACATTTCTTTTCACTTTGACACAAGAACTTCCATGTTTTTCATGCTCCCTTTGTTCTACAAATGGTGTAAAACTGCACACACACACATTTCTGTTTATAAAACGACCCCCCAATACTTGACCAATAGAAAAGTCAGTGTATCACCTGTGTGAGAACAAACTGTAACAGACACGTGTGTGAGAAACAGGTGTAGGAGATGCTGGATTTCACTTTCTGGTGACGAGTTGCTTTGATAGTGGAACATGTGAGATTCACAGTATTTACATCCCAATTTGAACACGTCTCAAACAGCAGTTTGAGTCAGAGATGCAAATTGAACGTGTGCGTTTCATACAAAGATGTGCAGAGTACAAGATGTTACTGTAGTCAGGATAAGGCAGTCGTGAAAATCCGACAGATTAACACGGGGCTATTTTTGTGATTTAATTAACAAATGGATGATGTTGCAGAAAATTCCCATAATGCATCTTGATCTTTGCGTATGTACAGTATAGAGCTGCAATTATATTTATTGCGGTATGATATAGCATCTCTCTGGTTCCCTCTACAAAAAGCCAATGGGATTTTACAAGTTTTGGAGTATTGCAGAACATTGTTGATGTCATTTTGTTCAGAAGGATATTTACTGACACATTTTATGTCGTAGGATAAAAATATATTCACCTTGTTTTAACCACTGACCTTATTTCAGGCTTCTAACCAAAAGCACATTCAGAAAACCATTGACTTTAAGATGAGGGAACAGGAAGTGCTACAATGCTGAGTCATGGTTTTAGGACTCATTCCTGCACCACCTATTAGCTTTTTGGTCCATAAAATGGTGAAAAATGAAGTTTTGTTTGGTCAACAACTCAAATATATTCAGTTTATTGTCAAAGACGAGAAAAGAAAATGAGGAAATATTCACATTTAAGAAGCTGGAGATACAGAATTTTGTCTTTTTTTTCTAAAAAATGAAATCTATCAAAATAGTTTTAACAGTTTTGAGGATGAATCTCTGCAGCTGTAGTGTACAGGCGTGTTCACAAAGACACTTAGGAAGACTAAACTGAAAAACGGAACCGTTGACTTTAATTAAATGTATCATATCAACACATTTCACAAACACGTATTAGGTTAGCAACAACATTAAGTTAGACCTAATTGCTTTCTACTAACCTAATACAATAATGTGAAATCTGTTGAGATCATTTATATAATGAAACTCAACATTTCAGGTTGTTCAGTGTGGAGGGGGGGGGTGCACACTGCCGTCACCTTTGCACCGGGTGTCTGGAGCCCTGTTTCTTTTGGGGGTCGGCCGGCGCCCCCCCCTGTCGCCGCCGGTGCCTCCCCTTGGCCTCGGGCTCCGAGTCGCTGAGCTCCAGGTCGGGACAGTACCCGTCGCTGTCCTGCCTCCCGCTCACCACCGGGGTTTCCGACTCCGGCTTGGCCCACAGTCTCTCTTTGCGGCTCAGTTTGTCGGAGGCCCTCAGGTCCTCCGTGGTCCTCACCAGGTTGATGGTGGCCTCTTTAAAGGAGCGGCCAAAGTGCTCCATGGCGGACTTACGGAAGCTGCTTTTTGTAGCTTCCTGCTCGCTGGGAGTCTGGCAGGAACTGTCCTTCTTCTGCGACACCAGCTTCTCCAGCAGGCCGTTGGATTTGCCGTTGCTGTGGGAGGCGTGTCCGTGCAGCGCCGCCTGCAGAGCCAGAGGCTTCCCGCCGGGCTTCGTGACGGGGAGCATCGGGCGGCTAGAGGAAGAGGACGAAATACGCCCGTTTGAACGTTCGTCTCTCCGGTTGTGTCCGTGCATCTGAGGCTTCCCCAGACCCAAGCCTTCCCCTGAATGATCCGTCACATTCACGCTATTGTCCGGGCACAGCGGCCCATTCCCGGATTTAGAACCACCGTTTCCTAGGCTGGAGGATTTGGGCATTTTTAGCTTCAGAGTTATTCTCGGAGGAGGACGAAACAGCACGCTCTCAGTGGAAGAGGAAGAAGGAAGACCTGGGGAGGAAGGAACACAACAAAAGGCTTCAGATTGGATTGTATGGTAAATGGACTGTATTTATATAAAGCTTTATAAGATAAAGACTTTATTTATCCCAATTAAAGCAATTAAATATCTACAGGAAACAGACGGTCACATTATTAATGTAAATATTAGCAGTATTTAGTAGTGCAAAAAATCGTAGTGGCAGATACGTAATTGCACGTTATCATAGCACATTATTCATAATAATAGTAATAATATATAGTCTTTGCACCTCCTCAAAGCGCTTTACAGTCTCAAGTCATCCCTCACCCAGTCACACCTCGTTCACACAGAGCAATGAACCACTTTTTAACAAAGGAATCCAATATTCACACACATTTCATGCCATTGGGAGCATCTGGTATCTTGCTCAAGGTAATATCACAGCATATTATTGGCAGTAACATCAAAATGGCGGCAGATGGCTCACCAGCAGAGAGCTCCTGGTTCAGCAGCTTCATGTGGAGGTTGAACATCTGCTCCTGGGCTTTGCTCTGCAGAACCTTCAGCTTCTCACGACGACTCACCATGTAGCACAGATTCCTCACCTGCAGGACGAGAGGTTGAGACAATAAGAACAAGACCTGCACACATTTACAACTGCATTATCTGCTGGCTTTAAGTAAGGAATTCGGATTGGATTTTGGATTATTGCAGAAAATAATCTGTGGCAAAAAAACGTTTATGATGCTTACACGTTTTGTTCAGCAGGATAATCTCAACATATTAACACGATTTTATGATCTCTCAAGTGAAAAAATCTAACATTAGGCTAGAAAGGAACTACAGCTATAGGCGGCTAATGTTGGGCTATAAAGGAACTACAGCACGGTCACATGACTTCAGGTCACCACCGCTAAGCTAAAGGCGGCTAATGTTGGGTGTAATGACGTTTAGTAGTCTCATTTAGACACTTGTTAGCAACTGCCGTTTTTTTAAATCCACCAGTGGGGTATTTACTGACATATTTGATGACGAGAACAAAATGTTAAAATCTCTTTAACCAGACCTTATTTCAGGATAATGATGAAAACACACATTCAGAAAACCATTGAAAAGGGAAATATTTTCAAGGTTTATTGATTCCTGCCCCACTATTTGAATAATGATGTAAATTCCCCACCAAAACAGTCAAAATTAAGTATCAGTCAAAAAGGATCACAATTATTTCCAAATTGTGCAGCCTAGCATATATGAACTTCTGAAAAAACATCCATAACATTCATCTGTTTGCAATTCATATATATCAATATTCCAATGACTGTATACAGACTATTCTGCTCTGTTTTTATCTGTTTTATTGTGTTGCACTGTTGGAGGAGCCTGTGACATAATATTTTCATTATCATAACTACTTTCTGTCCCCAGAGTCAGAACTAAAAATGGAGAAGCAGCGTTCAGTTGTTATGCTCCAAATATCCGGAACAAGCTCCCAGAAACCTTCAGGTCCGCTGCAACTCTGACTACTTTTAAATCCAGGATGAAGACTTTTCTTTTTGCCGCTGCTTTTAATTGAACTATTCACATCTTACACTGCACTCAGCGTTTCCTCCAGGGGGGCGTCTTGCCGTCATTTGACGCCCTTATTCAGCTCGGAACGCCCTGAACTCGAGCCGAGGGAATTAAAAAATAATAATAATCCGAGAGAAGATCGAGTTTTTATCGCTTGAAATGACGAAAAGGAAAAAGGACAAGGACATCCCTCTGTTGGAGGGGCAAAGGAGTCTGGTGGGATTCTTTTCGCCGCCAGCAAAGTGTGTTCCTGTGACGGAAAGTGTACTGCCGGCGAGCCTTGACGAGGGGGTGCTAGTGGAGCACGCGCGTGAACTGCGAGCGCCGGAGCCTCGTAGCGGCGAAACTGAGGCTCCGTGGTAAACTGTGGTAACATGAAGAGCCGTTTAGGAGCCGGCTCTTCTTAGTGAGCCGAGCCAAATGATCCGGCTCACTAAAAAGAGACGGAATTCCCATCGCTAATACGTAAAGAGATAGTATCTATAACTTAAGGGACGGCTCAATTCAAAATTCAAGTCACGTGACAC
>NW_011336538.1:0-12007 GCF_000735185.1 Notothenia coriiceps | reverse complement strand
GTTTTTTAAATGAAATCTGACGGCAGGCAGTTAGCTCTGATCACCTATGATAAATGCGCCACACCTAATCGCTGGCCATTCAGCCACAGAGCTCCCTCTATAAAAATCAAACTGTAGACGGTGTGAAAGCACCTATTGTTTTAAATAATGGTCGGAATGTGACCTGTGAGCCTTTGGAATTACCGTGGGACAGCACATTCTAAACTAACATGTTCAATCAATAAAGTAACATCTTATCTTAATAATATCTTCATATTAATAATAATAAATCATACAGTATGTGTCCGAAAGGGAGCAGGAGGAAGCAAACACAAAAATATACAAAAGATATACTACATATTAAAGCAAACGATTGTAAAGGCTAAAGTATGAGCATAACAAATAAAGAAGTGTAATGTAAACATTTACATTATAATGATGATTATTTAATATATAAAGACTATATATTATTGAATTACAAGATTAGATATACTTTAGTTGATCTAAAATATTGATGTGTTCAAATGCTCTTCAAAACACAACTGAAAGTCCATGAAACTTGTCTTTCTGTATTTGTGAATGAAGCGCCATCTCCTGGTTAAAACCTGAAATTGAAAATCTGGCAACGCCCTCTTGGAAAATAGTGGGAGGGCTTAACATTCCTCAATACTGGTCTGAGGCAGGTCGTAGGCAGGAAGCTATAAGCTGGAGTCTGAAATTCGGTGCTACATCTGTATATGAAGCAGAATGTGAATAAGTCTATGTACTCTGGTCCTTCATGTTTTTGATGTCTTTGATGTGATGTCTCCTCTTGCGGGTGCCATTGTTATTGTTATTATTATCACCATGCGTCACTTTTCACCTTCTTCTCCAGTAGGACTCAGATGAGGGTGTTGCACTTTTCTTTTCCTTATACATGTGATGTTTTGGTGTTTTATTTCTTTCCGTTAACCGTCAAGTGGGAAATAAGTATTTTCTTTTGTGTTTCTCTTAGTATCTGATACTGTTATGTTTGGCTGTGAAAAAATAAATATATATTATTATGAAGGGCAGACCATCTATTTGTATTTATTTAGTTTTTTTTAGAAAGGGGCAGGTCACATAAGATNTTATTCTTCTCCCTGCTCCTTTTCGCTCAATGGTGTTTTGGTAGAGTCATGTTTTGTGGCAATTATTGTACATTTGGTTTTGCGTACCATGAGCGGGACAAATAAAAATGAAATGAAATACGGTGGTCGACAGGGGCAAACGCATTTCAGCGGCCCAAAACACTTACTTTAGTAGAAATGCGCTGCACTTTCAAAAACTATGCAAATATAAAACACACATGTGCGAGATGTTTCTTCATTTCCATGAGTGTTTTTACAGCGTGTTTCTAATAGTGTTTTAATGTAAGTGTTTTGGGCCGTCTTGTTCGGTATCAAAAATGTTTCTTTGTGTAAGAAAGAGAATGTTTTCCATTTTTGTTTGTTAGCATAAAGCATTTCCAATTCACATTGTTACTATTATTTTTGTATTGCACGCAAAAAGGTTTTCTTTCGTGTAGCTGTGCCCGTCTATCATCTCCACTTTTTCACCACACATCAATAGGACTTCAGGTAGTTTCCTCTGGAGAGACAAATCCACGTTTTTTTGGATTGGACAATGATTAGAGCTCATTATTTGTTGGTGAGAGAGTTTTGTTGTGTTTACATGTGATGGATTGGACAGCAGGGGGGCTCTTTGGATTTGGAGGATTCAGAGACTCTGGAGAGAAGCGGTCTTCAATCAGGAGCGAAGGCGTCCAGTCAATGAAGAGCTGAAGAAACAGACAGCAGGTCGATATCACATGCACAACAGGGCGTTAAATTTACATTTGCATTGGAGTCAGTGCAAAAGAAAGTATTTTCAAACACTGTAACGTCACTGAAAACTATTAAAACCTAGGTTTAGCTTAGATCCATAGCTCACACTATGAGCGGGGTTAGGCAGAGGTGGGAAGTAGTCGAGTATACATACTTAAGCACATTTTTCTGGTATCAGTACTTTACTCCACTACTTGTTTTTCTGACGACTTTTTACTTTGACTTCTTACATTTTGAACACAAACACCTGTACTTTCTATTTCTTACATGTTGAACACAAACACCTGTACTTTCTACTTCTTACATGTTGAACACAAATACCTGTACTTTCTACTTCTTACATGTTGAACACAAATACCTGTACTTTCTACTTCTTACATGTTGAACACAAATACCTGTACTTTCTACTTCTTACATGTTGAACACAAATACCTGTACTTTCTACTTCTCACATTTTCCAAACAGGCTGGTTCCTTTAGTCTGAATGTGTGTTTGGTGGCGTGATCATTATTATTTAGAGTCATTGCGTGCCTATTGATTTGAACACGATCCGTGTATCCATCATTTCCTGGTCTTCTCTAAAGAAGAGGGACCAATGAAAACGTTGTCATGTTGCCGTTGTTCAGCATGGAAACATTCATGAGCTAACAATGACATTATTGTTCTATTAATATAAAGGGAGGTCAGGTACTCTTTAAAACAGCTGCTAGTTATGGGTACTTTTTACTGAAGTACATTTCAAAGCCTCTTTACTTTTACTTGAGTCAAGAAGTTTAGTCAGTACTTCTACTTTCACCAGAGTATTTTTTAAACACGAGTATCTGTACTTCTACTTGAGTATGTGTGTTGCCATCTCTTGGGTTAGGGTTACTCACAGTACTCACATGTTCATTTGTGCGAGATGTGTGTGTCGTAACACAATGCTGTTGGCCATGGTGTTTTAATGATATTTAATTTGTAATGACGCATATTCAGATTTGCTCGCCGGGCCTGGTGCAGGTGATGATAACTAAGCCTCTGTGATAAAGTTGGATGCACACTACATATCGGTGAAAAATAAGTAAAGAAGTGTACGTGGATAGGCCTGAATATAAATGACCTTCTGTTTGCCTGGGAGGCCTTGCTGGGCCATTTGGGGCGTACACACCGCACACCTGTTACTGCGAACCTGATTCAGTGAGTCGAGAGCACATTGAGATTGAAAAGTAAAAAACTGGAAGAGACAGAGAGAGTACAGAACAAGCCTGAGAGAAAGAAGATGTCTCTCTGAGCTCACTGAAATTGAGATTTAAACGTAAAAATGGAAAGTTAAACATGTTCAGAGAAGAGGGTGAAGGGCAGAGAGAAAAAGAGAGGGATAGGAGGAGAGAAAGAGCCTTCTGATGCTCGGCCAATATTGTTTCACTGTAATGCCAATGGAGGGCATTGCAATTGAAAGGAAAGGGGGGGGGGGAGATCACAGAATCCCGGGGGAAGAAAATCCTCAGCTGCTAGTTATGGGTACTTTTTACTGAAGTACATTTCAAAGCCTCTTTACTTTGACTTGAGTGAAGAAGTTTAGTCAGTACTTCTACTTTCACCAGAGTATTTTTAAACACGAGTATCTGTACTTCTACTTGAGGAAAGAAGTTTAGTCAGTACTTCTACTTTAGTAAAGGATGTGTGTACTTTTGCCATCTCTGCCGTCCTATGACAGCCGCCATATATTAATTCTGCTGTTTTTTCTTTGTGTTCCTCAGCGTCGGCCTCTGAGAGCGATGCGACGCCGGAGAAGCGGCCCCGTGCGGAGGAGAAAGATGGAGGAGGAGGAGAGGAGGCCCGCGGGACGCCCAAGCAGAAGAACCGCCGACGCTGCTACCGCTGCCAAACCAAACTAGAGCTGGTGCAGCAGGAACTGGGATCCTGTCGCTGCGGTCAGTACCAACACCATGCAAAGCTCTGCGTTAATACTGACATTCACTGTCGATAGGCGCTTTCACACCAGTGTTAATTTTGGCAGGTGTTCTTGATTTAGTCTTTAGACGAAAATGGTTATTAGTTTTAGTCACATTTGAGTAATTCCTATCCTTCGTTGTTTTAGTCAACTTTTAGTCGATGAAAAATTACATTTTAGTCAAAATGTGTCTCTATACTCTCTGAACGCTCCGTCCCCGGCAGATCTGTGTCCACTGCAGCATGTCTGCTAGGCCCCGCCCTAGTTTTCGTTACCTAAATTAACACTGTTTCACACAAAGTACTTTTCCCAGGAGCTTTTATTTCCCCGGAACTATCTAGTAGATCGCGTTCACACCGGAATAAGTCCCTGAGGAAACCACTGACGTCACTTATTCTTCTTCTTCTTCTGCTTTGGGTTTACCGGTAGGCCGCAAACAACTTCACGGCGTATACTGCCACCCGAAGTCCCGGGTCCCCCCGGACTCCGGGGCTTCGGGTGGCAAATCGTCAACCGAAGCCCCGAGTAAATCGCCAGAACACCGACACCTCCTCATCTCCACCGCTCCCACGTTTTATTTTGTGTTGCCATAAGTTAGTCTCTCTCCGTTGGTGCGCTGGGCTAATGCTAATGCTAATAATGCTAATGCGAGGAAATAAAATGGCGGCTTCACAAAAACCTTTCTGAGTTTTACGGGACGTGGTTTGCAATTCGCCCAGCCAATAGAAATCTGAACCTTTTTCTCCCAGGAAAGTCCCTGCTCTCTAGCAGGGACTAAAAAGGTTCCCGATTAACTAGTAAAGCAGTGCAAAGACTTGAGAGGCTTGTTTTTCAAATACATTTTTCTGATGCTTTTTCGGTAAAACCATTTTTTATATTTTCCCAGTACAAAACAGCACATATATTTGGGTCACTTCTTTCCTCACTAACTCTTCCTCCTCCTCGTCTTCCTCCCCAGGCTATGTGTTCTGTATGCTGCACCGCCTCCCCGAGCAGCACGACTGTCTGTTCGACCATCTGGGCCGCGGGCGAGAGGAGGCCGTGCTCAAGATGGTGAAGCTGGACCGCAAGGTGGGGCGATCGTGCCAACGCATCGGAGAGGAGTGCTCCTAACAACCAGCCGCCATGAAGAGGAGGAGGAAGCGCTTAGGAAGAGAGGAAGAGGAGGAGGAAGAGGACGAATGGAGATAAGGGTGGGGGATGGAAGAGGAAGAATAAGGGAGGAGGAGGAGGTTGTAACATCTTGTGTGTGAACTCGATATTCTGTTGTTGTCCTGGTTTCCTGCGAGGAGTGTGTTTTGGACTCCTTTCTCGACCAATGGGAGGAAAATAGGGGTGCGTTCCAAATGTTCACACACACGGCCTTAACACATCCGGTTACATTATGCACGCCTCGCCACCGTTTCCTCCTTTTCATTTTTTTCCCAGGACAGGAAGATACGGAAAGTTGTAGCTGGATTTTTAATTGTTTTGGTCGCCGTGGAGCTCTATCCCACGAGTACCCCTCAGGTCGTTATAAAAAAGGGGGTCGGAGGATCAAACCCCGCCTTCCTCTTCCTCCTCCTCCTCCTCTTCCTCCTCTCTTCCCCCAACATTACGGCCCATGCGCAGCGCCACTAACTGCTGGTGCATGGTGCCGGCGACAGTGTGTGTGAGTGTGTGTTAAAGTGACGCAGTCCAAGGAGGCTGTCATGGTTTGATTTTTTTTTTTTTTTCCCGCTCTGTTTTTCCTGCCGTCGTGGAGGACGATACAGCCGGTCCCTGCCTCTGCTCACATGGATTGTCGATAAATATAAATAATAATAATAAGAAGAAGAACCACACTAATGGACAAGGATGAATCCTCGGTGTAGCAGATCTTCCTCTCCTCCCCTTCCTTTTTTTTTCGGGGGAATCGGCTGAATTTTTTTGTATTAAAAACTAAGAGTTCTTCTCCAAGACGCCACGTGTTCATTTAAGAAAACGACGTTCATCCCGAGTGTCTCTGGGGTTTTGGACGATCAGTTAAGAGTGCTAAACCGAATGCCCCTGAAATTGTTCTATAATTTATTTCTTGTTTTCTGGGCGCCATTTAATTTTTAGGGGGGAAAAATGATTCTTAAAAAAAAAAAATGTTATAATTTCCTTTTGAACTTGATTTCATCGTCCCTCCCAGAGGTGTCTTTTCTGCTTGTGAGCGCTCACCAAATCGAGTTTAAATCAGTGATGTCATATTGATACACTTTTGTTTTAGGCTAATAAAATGAACCCAAAGCCGATTAAATGGGAGATGTTTTGCACTTAAAGTTAAAATAAAGAGTTTGACTCTTAAATCTCCACTTAAGTAACGGAATCAACCATTTGTTTGGTTATTTTCAGTTAAGTTTTCCTATTGATTAATTAATGAACCTTATTCAGGTCTAAAATGAACCGTTACAGCAGTCCCCGGTATATTTAGATTTTGTCGGACGCTGTCGAGGTTGTTCATCTGACATCACAGATTCAAACCAGTAATGATGCCCAAAGTAAATTCTTATATTGATTGGTTTTCCATTTGTTCATTCATATTTGACCACTGTGTTCCCGCTCTTAATCAGCCTGCAGTCTGAGTGTTGGACTTTGTGCTGTGCATATTGTTCACTTCCACACCTCTCGTCCTAAGGGCCTCTCCACCTAAATCAACTTTTTGTTTGTTCGTAACAGAACTTGTTTCCTTCTTCAAATGTACATCTTAAGCTTGGCATTTAGCGCACATTGTAGATGCATTCAAACGCAGGTACGGAATATCCTTAAATGCAAGTTGACGTTGCATTGTGTACTTTAGGTTTCTCAAGGCGGTAGATGTCCTTGAATGCATCCTTTTTTGATTTTTGCAAATTAACTTAAGGAAAAGTTGACTCAGGTGGAAAGCCCTTAAAACCAGACACCACTTAACTTAACTATGCTAATCCTCATGCACACTTTATTGTTCCTCCGCACCTTTTTTCCCATGAGAACGCAGCGAGAGATAAAGGGAGACCGGAGAAATGTCGCGGCTCGTTCTTCTTTTGATATTGTTTTGAGGGCTAATGAGAAATGGAAGAAATGGAATATCTTTCTTTACCTTTTTTAGAGACAAATTATTTAACCTTATATCAGTTTGAGTTACTTACACCCTAGCATAGAGTGGCATATTTAGTTAAATGTATAAAAAAAAAGACCATAATTCTGTCCTTTTTCTCCTTTTTAATTTTATCGTGTTCCATTTTCTGCTAAGGAAAATAAACTGGATTAGAGCATGTGGTGTGTGTGTGTGCGTGTGTGTGTGTGCGTGTGTGTGTGTGTGTGTGTTAATCTGTGTTTCTTTTCTCCATATTGACATTTGTTTGATGAAATAAACCATAAGCAGAATATCCATCAGAGTTCATTATTAATATCTTTAAATGTAAAGTTTTTTCCTGCAATAATTTTGTTAGACTTGATTGCATTTTGATAATAAAACATAATATATATGTTAATTTGTATGCTATGTGGTATGTTATCTGATGTATAGGCCTGTGTGGTGCAAAAAGAATATATAACACTTTACTGGCTGAAAGAAAACGGCAGGATTAGCATATAAAACGCAGCTGATTGGCTTAACGATCATTAGAACATTATCCTGCTTATTGCTTGTCTATTTACTAAATAAATCAACAATACGCCGAGTAATAACACACAATGACTCAGTGTGAGAGGTCACTGCATGCAGATTCAGCACCGTGTCTCAAAAAGATTAATACAATCCTATTTTGTTAGTTAATTAATTTTCACCCAAATGTGTTAATGACATTTGCAGCATCGTCTTCAGAGCTTAACTATTCGGTACCACTTTACAATGAGACTACTCTTATAAAGGATTCATAGAGGGTTTCTAATTAGGTTGCAAACACTTTATTAATCAATAAGAACCATTTATAAACCAGTTCTAACAAAGTTTGCATACATCAGGCTCACTATTTGGCAAGAGGACTAAGCCTTATATTGGCTACTTAGCGAGAATCAACTCAGTGAGCAACAGATACCAAGGATGCTGGCTGATAAAGGAGACGAAGTAAACTAGGTAGCCACTATAAGACTTCGCAGTACAGATACATGTGGGCTCACTATTTGGCAAGAGGACTAAGCCTTATATTGGGTACTTAGCGAGAATCAACTCTGATGTTTGTCACCCTGAGGCAAGGTACGTTTATTTACATTGTACTTTTCAACCATAAGGAGAGTGAAATGCTTTATAAAATATATAATATGCATATATATGCTGTAGGACAAAGTAGCACAAAGGTATATTTTAATTAAAAGCATGTTTTTGTTGTCAAATAATATACAAAATGAAAACAACTAAACCAGATACGAGTCATAACATATGTGAAGCACTCACTTGTTACTTTTAATACTTGCTGCTGTTAATACTTACACACAAAACTATAATTAGACTTTTAATGGTATTATTTTACTTGCAGTGAAGTATTTGTCCACATGGTGGTGCGGGAAGGGTCAGAGTATTACTTCTAACACTGATTCACCAAATAGTGTTTTAACTGGGGCAAGACAGAGCCTAAAGCATTGTTAAAACATAGAGTATTTTAAAATGTGTAGTTTTAGAGTATTAATTAGTCCTATAGTCTTTTTTCACCATCATGTATTACATTTGAATGCGTTTCCCATGCCTTTTGCTGCTGCAGGGATTCAATCCGTCATCTCCATCTTCTGTCTCAGAGCTCAGCTGGACTTTTTCTCCTCACATATTCAACGCTGATGAACTCAAACACCCAGACAGAAGAGAGAAGATCAGATTAAATGAGGAAGATGCTGAAAACTCACCTGGAAAGGTACATTGCATTCAGACCTCCACACCACACAATGTTTCAGCCTTTTTGAAAACAGGGATTTAGTAAGGGAGTTTCTTTTGTAAATATATTAAAAAGAAATAACATTATTAGGATTCACACTTTGCTATGATGCTTGAAATGTTGCTTGGGTTCCTCCAAGTTCTCTTGCTCTTCGTAGAGATGTTTCTACCTTGATTTGAGCCATACAGAGATTTTCAAACCATGTATTTTTAAGCAATGGTATATTATGGGGTGGAAGAAACGTTCTGCAGAGCTCGGTGACCGGATTGCGATGAGAAACAGATTTCTAAAGGCTATTCAAAAAAACATGTCAGTAGACTTTAATGCAATTTGGTGGATCGAAAAGCAACAGAAAGAAAACAATGCCAGTAAAAGAGAAAGGAGATCTATCGTTTTTAATAATAATATTATAATAACTTTATTTATACAGCACTTTTCCAAACAACGCCACAAAGTGCTTTACATGCAGAACAGTTCAGGCGGCAACAAAGGGCAAAGCATGCGGTCAAAATTCCTCTAACCCACCTGTTACGACCCGCCCTCTACTTAGTGGTAGTGGCTCGTGGGGAGACCCGCAACATAAAATCAAAACACACCAAACACGCAGCACTTAACGGCGTTCATTTATTTAGACACACAACCGTACTCACATGGGCCAACCGGCAAATCATAAAATAAAATATACAACAATAGCAGCATTAACACAAAACAAGAGTAAAACAAATAATACATGTCGAGTGAAACAGAGTGGTGTTTCTGAACACTAGATGGCGCACTAAGCCATAAAGACGTGTATCCTCTGGTTCACCTCTCACAGAAGAAGAATCATTTGTTCGTTCGTTTGTATCATGTGTTTAATTGATAAAGCTCAGTGTGTCAGATCATTTATTTAGAACAAATAAAGTATTTATCTTGACTTGTCGACTCGTGTGACTGCAACAGGAAAACATGACTTCCCTCTCCTCCTTCTCTTCTATTCAAACCCAGTATTATGTATTCCTCCTTCCATCTTCTCTTTTTTTCATCCTATCCTAGGCTTATCAATATTTACAAAATGTTTTTATTCCTCTCAGATACTGAAACCAACTGGCACTGCTGAGTTAAATAGACATAAACAAGGGGTTGTATTGATATTAATATAGTATAAAAACAACACTTGCATTAATGTTAGTCTTACGTCACACATAGTCTTCATTTTCCACTCTTTTTTACATTACTGGTTGTTATCACAATGAGCAGTCTTTCAATCCACATTTAGCTTGTTCTATTCAACATGAATATTCACTTATTCATGCTTTTACTTGCACCACTGTGTCACTAGTATTTAGTTCCTTATGTATTGTTATTGTGTATTAAGTATATTGTATGTGTTGCATTGTTTGGGGAGCCTGGGACTTCATACTCTCATTGCAAACAACTACAGTGTAACTATTGTGCAGATGGCAATAACGCCTTTCACTCTTTGAATCTTAACTAAAAAAGGACCTCTGTTTTGACATAGTGCTGTTGTGGTGGGTTGTGATGATAGGAGAGCCCTCTGTTGTTCAAAATTGACACTAAATATCTGAAAAAAACGTGTAATGATTTGAAAAAAATCCATAGATTATGAAAAAAGTCAGATTTTTTTTACTATACATTTTCGATTTGTATTTAATGTATTTGTTTTACTCTTAAATAGAACAACTGTCATAACACACAATCTCTCCCATGATAAATACATATTTCTCATTTTATTATTTTATTCTATTCTTGTGTGTTTATTTTTGGTATTATTAAAAAAATAAAACATGTAATACCGTTTTTTATTCTCATCAGTGGAGTAGTTGTGTGTGTCGGCAGGTGGAGCTCCATGCTCCTTAGTCAAACCTCCAGGATGGTCCAGGAGTCCCTGTGCGAAACACTGACTGCGCACCACACACGCACGCACGCGCGCGCACACACACACACACACACACACACACACACACACGCGCGGCTGTCAGGCGTGTCAGTGGATCGCTCGAGCCTCTCTGTGAGTTGGAGAGAGAGAGACTCAGTGTGTTGCCGTCAGCACAGAGTGTGTGTCGGTGTGTGTGAGCGAGTTAGTGGAGGGTTAGTCCGCTTTTAGTCCGCTTTGTTTTATTCTCTTTTCTCCCTCGCTTGTGTAGACATGGACATATAAGATGAGCCGGGCAGCCGCCGGCTCCTCCTGACCACCGGAAAATGAAGCGTCTCTGTCGGAGGCTGTCGGTGAGCGTGGCGGTGCTCGTGTGGCTGGGAGCGCTGGTTTACCTGCTGGTGCTCAGCCGGAGGAGACTGCCGGAGCTCGGGATCGGAGGAGGGGGACCTGGAGGACCGGGAGGAGAGGCAGCGAACAGCCAGGTGAAGTACCACCGCGAGAGTGTGTGTGAGCGAAGGCCATGTGGGGACGTCCAGTGTGTTTGTGGAGTTAACAGGAGACAGGCTATAAGCATGGAAAAGTAAGAGTACAAAAGTGTTAGCATAACTTCAGGTATGATGTTTGATATATTATTGGATAAGGTGATGCAGTTATCATCACTAATGCATCAGGTGAAGTAACCACCGCCTGTCCTACTGTGTGAGTGCGTGTGAATGACAGAAAGACCATGTGGGGACGTCGACTGTGTGTGTGGAGTTACAGCAGACACACTGCAGGATGATGGATTGAAGTGCATCAATCAGGAGGTTATAGTGACAGTGGTTGTTTTAAAGCTTTTTATATAACTATAAGACATTTGTGTTGTTTTCACCTAAACCTCTGAAATAGCTTGTGTGTTTGTGCTGGGAAACAGTATGCAAAGTCTCGAGTAAATAATATCTAATTCATGTCTTGGTGTTTAAGTTTTTGTTCTTGGCTCATGTGCAACTTATTGGCACTCATGAGTAGTTTAAATGTCCATTTCATGACTTTTCTTTGAATGTTTTGAAGTAAAATTCTTAATATGCAAGACATTAAGAGACGTAAAAAGCACAAGTAAGGCATAAAAACACCAGGTAACTTTGGGTAGAAGTACTTTTTAATGTACTTTTGATTCGTCTTATTTATTCCGTCTGATAACCAGTGAACCCCCTTAGCCATCACACATTAGTCATATTTAATCCCATTAACAATATTCCTGCCTGTAGTGGCTCTGTACTTATTAATGCCATTTCGTATTCCCTCTATACGAAGTGCTATAGCTCTAAAATCCACCGACCACCCACTGGAAAGGGGTTCTTATCATTATGTACGATCAGAGTCCGATGGATGTGGCCCCTCTGAAGACAATGAGGTTCATTTCCACCCTCACCACATGATGTGTGTTATGTAAAAGAGCTGCAGCGTGTTAACCATGGCTGTGGGATGAAGAGTATTGATCGAGCCCCTGTTACCTTGTTTTATTGAACCCCACACACACACA
>NW_011336537.1:0-1953 GCF_000735185.1 Notothenia coriiceps | reverse complement strand
GTCTTATGGCCTGTGGGATGAAACTGTCCCTGAGTCTGCTGTCAGTATTTCCCTCTCTCTCTCTCTCTCTCTCTCTCTCTCTCTCTGTGTTGTCACGTAGCGCCCTGGCTAACGCAGCTGATTGCAGCCGGGCAGCAGCCTAGATTCCATCTTAATTAAACCTGAACATTAGCCTCCATCAGAGGCCTGTAGAGCCCCTGTGGTCCCCGGGAAAATGTGCAACCATTTAATTTGCTCCCTAGGTGTTGGTCAAATCTAACCTCAGTGTCCCCCCCCAAGTGCAGACAGATGATTATATCTCACTGCAGAGCCTCTCGACTTTGGGCCACAATGGACTCTATTATCTGGGGATTTTTGACTTAAAGTTAAGACTTAATGAGTAACTTTTCACAGTTTGAAACAGTGTTAAGGTTATATTTACACCTCCCACATACGTAAGTAAACACGACCTTTCTAATCTCATTTCCCTTGGATGTTAAACTCTCACTCCGCAGAGTCGACACCAAGACACTGTTTTTATAGTTATCTGCAACACATTTTCCTGTATTTTCACCTTAAAAAGTTTGATAAGAATCAGACAAACGAAAGGAATACTAATGATTTCTGACAGTTAGCCAATCACGGTCCAGCATGCAGCTTAGAGACTTGAACGCAAGGTAATTAAAACGTTTTACTGTAGTTAACTCAAAACACATTATAGTTTAGTTTATAACTTAATGTTGGTGCTAACCTCCCCAACAGTATGTTAGTGTGTTAATACAAACATGAGCGTGTGCCGCCTCCTGACACGTGAAGATAGATGGCAGTGAGGTACCTTACTTCGACTCAAAGGGCACATGGATCACGAGATTAACTTCATATTTTATGAATGCGTTTTTGGGGGTGACAATGAGGTGTGTGCTGGAAAAGGAAATACTTCACCCACAAAATGATTTGGAATAAAGTGGCCATATCTGTACTCTCTGTGGGCTGATTTGAACTACCATTACGACCTTTTGGATATAGAGAGCACAAGATGAAAATAATGACCTCTACTGTGGACAATTCTTTTTCCAAATAAATAAGCAATCAGTTTGGTCCAAATCTTCCAAATCGACCCAAAATGAATGAAAATCCAATACAAATATTGGTATTTTATGGTTAAAACTGCCATGTTTGATCCTGAAAATGTCAGAAATGGACTCAGCATCTCCAATAACCCCCACAACCATTACAGAATTGTCCAAATCGGCCGAGCCATTTTTCTTTAGATATGTCCACGTAGGCTATAACGCTGATTAATGCAATTTATACTAATTATGCAAAATACCCAATACATGTAATTTAGCATCCGGCAGTTTCTCTGTGCTTGGGACTCACACTATACTTCTCTAACTTTGGTGTACTCAACATTTCCGGGTTCACAATAGGAATCTATCAGCTGGAAACTAGATCACGATACGCTACTTCTGACTTTTGAATTACATGAATCAGAATCCCTTTATTCGTCCCACAGAGGGGAAACTTCTATACATCAGCATCTGTCCCCTCTTCCTCATGTCTCTTCTACATCAACATGTGTCCCCTCTTCTTCATGTCTCTTCTACATCAACATGTGTCCCCTCTTCTTCATGTCTCTTCTACATCAACATGTGTCCCCTCTTCTCCATGTCTCTTCTACATCAACATGTGTCCCCTCTTCTCCATGTCTCTTCTACATCAACATGTGTCCCCTCTTCTTCATGTCTCTTCTACATCAACATGTGTCCCCTCTTCTTCATGTCTCTTCTACATCAACATTTGTCCCCTCTTCCTCATGTCTCTTCTACATCAACATGTGTCCCCTCTTCTTCATGTCTCTTCTACATCAACATGTGTCCCCTCTTCTTCATGTCTCTTCTACATCAACATGTGTCCCCTCTTCTTCATGTCTCTTCTACATCACCATGTGTCCCCTCTTCTTCATGTCTCTTC
>NW_011336536.1:25369-38838 GCF_000735185.1 Notothenia coriiceps | reverse complement strand
TTCACTCAATTCTGCAATAGGTAGATCTCGCCTTTCACCTAGGCCGAGGTCGGTGATCTTGGGCTTAAAAAGGTTGGTGACCACTGCTGTAGATAATCATAGGATGTCTGCTTATTCAACACATCTTGTATTTATCACATTCTCACCTGATTTGAGCATCTTTTATAATAAAAATAGACTTATAATGTATTTATTTAAACAATAACTGAAGAAAAACACCCACAGGATATTCAGGAAACAAGGTAACTGTATAGAAAAGCATTGCTATGTGAACTTTGTCAGCTTTATTTCAGATATTATGTCAATGTACAGTAATAAAAAGACACATAATCATGAATCAGGAAAATGATTATAAAATGAACTCCATTCCAACCAAACTTGCTGAAGCAACATTATAACATAACATTCAACTTAATATTAACTTAAAGGGGACCTATCATGCAAAATGCACTTTTGTAGGTCTTTTCCTCCATACCCAAATCTCTAAAAACGGGGCTGCAACAGAGCTGATACAGACGTTAATTGTTCTGACGTCAGAAAAGGGGTGCTCCGCCTATATGGGCAACTCTCCACCTATCAGGGGAATGGGGGGTTGGGCCACGGCCGGCCATTGCCGCTCGCAAGTACTGGAGACGCTGTAGTACATATGCCAGGCCTGTAGTAAGTGGCGCTGTAGTCTGCCACAAAAGCAGCGAAGAAGACTTCCCGCGCATGGTTGCCATGGTTGCCCTTCTGTTTATTCTCCGCTGTGGCTCTTTTTCTCCCTCCCCAAGGCAAGCGTTTGCTCCTGCTGCTGTAATTCAATGCAATCCCTCCCCGTCGAGGCACGCACTGTAATTCTCTCCGGTAGTCCACCAGCAGATGACAAACACCCACCTCTTCGCCTCTTCCAAGGGACGAGGGGACCGTGCGGCAGAGTTTCAGTTAGATTTTTTTCGCCGGTCAACATGTCCGTTAAAGTTTAAATATTCCGGACAAAATTAGAAAAGTGCTGGTCAAAGGTCTTCTTTGTTATTTATTGAGCTTTAAAACAACTGAATAACAACTCTATATAATCATATAAGAATAATACACGGAGGACGGAGCCTCTCTTTTCCTCCCCCTCTTCTGAGAGCCCAGCAGCTGATCTTTGAGCACGCCCCCCTCCTGCAAGGGGGGCAGGGAGCAGCTCATTTGCATTAAAGCTAAGTCACAGAATCGGCCCTTGCAAAAACAGGGCTGGAAAAGAGCAAATAGAGCGAAATGAGGCATGGCTAAAATGCATGATCTGTTTGGTATTTTGAAAAAAAAACTTCACAGACATGTTTTATATAGGTATGGCCCTACAATATATTATTCAAATATAGCATGATGGGTCCACTTTAATATATATTGTATAACTCCAGTCAACTAATGAGCATTTGTTGATAAAAACAAATTAAAAGATTACATTTTTTTACTAAAACCAAGAAACTTTAATTATTTGAAGCAGCAGTCTGCTCATCTTATTCTTAATAAGAGAACATGCATATTTCCCAAAATGTCAATTGGTAATGTGTTTTCAATATGACCCTAATGTTAATAATAATTGATGTTAACGACTATTTCCTTACCAGAACAAACACTTGGAGGCTCCTCATGCAAGCTGGTTTAACTTTCGCCTTTTAATAAAAAGTAGGTCTTCAAGATGATTTTAAACGAGTGTGCTTCAGGAGTTGAATTGTTTTCTCCCCCTTCATAGACCTGACCTTTTCATCCCACTCCTTAAGAGATCTATTTCATACTTACAGCGCTGCAGTAGTACATCTATCCATCTGTCAGAGGAGATTTAAGAGACCATCTGAAACACATCATGGTTGGACAAAAGAGAAATACTCCCAAGGACGTTTTATCATAAGACCGCCATGACATGGGGCAGACAGTGAGTAATCTGTAGCTATGCAGGTTGTGTTTGTGTTCGTTTTTTAAAGCAGTTTTGAGGTGTTACCAATTCAATTTTTCCTTTAGTCTGAATATGTCGGCCTTTTAATGGGTTAAGTAGTACAACAGCCCTGATGAATCACCTAACCCTGTACAGTGTGATGTAATGAATCCTCCGTTATATAACATGCCTATAGTACAGACACGCTTTTGTCTCTGCCATTGAAGGGTTCACACTCATGGCTTTCCATTTTTAAGCACAGGTGACAATCTGAATTTTTGAATATGACATTCTCAGTATCCAAATGCTTGGTAACTAAAAGACACCAAGAGGAAAAGAAAAAGGCAAAACTAGGGTAAACTCTATGGCCACCACTCGTTTGAGAAACTTTCGTCCACACACGACAAGGGGAGTTTTAGAGCTGCTGGTCGAAGATAATAAAATAACTATATTCAACAATGTTTTTTTTTACACTTCATACTTCAAAAGATACATTTTTACATTGCATCTAACAATACAATAACAAAGAACCCTAGACAAAAAAGTGAATCAGTCCATCTCTGAACATCCATGTTGCAAAAGTCAAAGGAAACGTACCTTATTTATTACATCAGACGCATTTTGCACAGAGAAATATATGGGAATAAATTAAGAGTTTAATGGGCACCCCAGATTTCTGAAGAATTGTTCCGATTTTTGTGTTCACAACTCAAGATTGTTAGGTATATAAGGCAAACATTTCCTTTGTTGGTGACAGGAGCAAGAATAGGGCCATCCACCAGGCTTTACTTTTGTTAGATAATTAAGTGTACATCTAGAAACCTAAAAGCAGTGTGATGTATTTACTCCAGATTCATCTTCCTGCATGTTAAAGCTAATCTGAATAAAGTTTAACCTATCCTACTATGCTTTTCACACTGAGTGGCATCCTATTTTGTCTCCGATGTTGTAATTCGTATATGAAGGAAAACCAAAATGTGTTTCAATTGCCTGATTGTATGACTTTGGAACCTACTGTTGATCGATAAAAACCAAACTGACATACCATATACAACTTGCAAATACAGTAAATGCAAATAAGTCACCACAACTAACTAAAACCCAATATTTAAAAATGATCTGAACAGCAGCTCTGATATCATTCCTTTCTTTAGCTTTTCAGTCACATTATCTCCCATCAAGCCCTTGGAAGTGGTCAGTTTTGGGAAATGGATACATGTTCTATGACTGTTTCAATATTTAACAGCCTCCATTTCTTTGATGACATTCTGTAACAATGTATGCAACCGGAGAGTTTGAGTATTCTGTCTGATATTCCAGCCGAGACAGCAATTCTGGCTTTGTTTTCAGCTAGTGAGTCTGTCTGTGTGTCATCATTGCAAAGCCTACTGTAGCAAGAACAACCACAGAAGTCCTTTGCAGTACATTGTAAGGTGTAAATATTCCTGTCTTTCATGACAGTCAACGCATTGAAGGGGCCATTGCCCACACCCATGACCCTACTTCGAGCCGCAACGTTTAGACCCAGGCCAGATTTATGGGGCAGGTGTGGCTGAAAGTTAGAGTGGTTTTAGGAACATTTGTGAAGTTGGGTGATTCAATTCCCAGAACGTGTCAATGTGTTCTTGGGCAAGATACTTTATCCTAAGGTGCTCCCAATGGCATGGCCAATGGTGTGTGAGTGTTTGTGAATGCTTGTTTCCCTTTGAAGGTCGCCCTTGTATGGCATTCTGTGCCTCTATGAGTGTGTATGAATTGGTTAATGCTGTCTTGTATGTATAAATCCGCTTTGAGGATTGTAGAGAGTTGTTACAACTGGAAAGGTGCTATGTAAATGCTGTCCATTTACCATTTGCTGTCACATAACCATGAAGTTAATGATAAAAGACAAGAAAAGTGTTTGTGTTAAAATGTACACCAAGGTGGCATTGTCAAATACTGCTGCATGTTGAACCTGGCTTACTAGGGTTTCCTCTAAAGAGATGACTAACTATGGCAAATATTTGAAACACAAATGCTTCAGAGTGAAAGCATGTTTTGACACACTGCTCATTCCTTAATATTGCAGTATTTGTGAAATGTTCACAAGAGCGTGCCGCCTTTTTTCATTTTTTGGACAATTTAAACTGATTTAGTTGGGCGGAATTCTACATTTGAAATACTGAAATATTAATTTTCTGAATGAATTAGTAGTTTCCTCTTAATCCTTGAAACAATTATTTAATAGATGTGTTAGATTGAAACATTAAACATCTCCATTTCTTAACAATTATAGCTTAATCAATCCTCCAACACCGGAATACACTCAGTGAATAAGAAGATGAGACAGAAGGAGAAACACAGAGACCCAGACAGACCCCGGAGCTTCAGAGCGAGGCGTGACACAAATCCTAAGCTTCCATGATAACAAACACTTCAGCTGTCAGGGGACCCAGTAAAGAGAGACGTGAAAATGTAACAAGTGAGCAGAAGTAAAGGTAGTGTGTGTGTGTGTGTGTGTGTGTGTGTGTGTGTGTGTGTGTGTGTGTGTGTGTGTGTGTGTGTGTGTGTGTGTGTGTGTGTGTGTGTGTGTGTGATTCATGATGGCAATTCACAGATAAAAGCCTTTACAAACCAAATACTGCCGCAAAACTCTCAGACTGGTGTGTCTTAGAAGAGTACCAGAGACTCAGCGTTAGGTTGTAATTAGGCCTTTCCAAATAACAGGTCAATAACCCTGTGCTAGAATTTCTAAATGTCCTTCCTAATGTTAAATGCTGCACTTGGACATTTTTTTTTAAATGGCCTATTAGGTGAGTCAGGACGAAGCGTTAATTCCACTTTGAATTGTCGTGCAAGAGATTTTATTACCTCCATCAGGAGGTTATGTTCTAGGTTTGTTTTGTTTGTTTAACTGTCTGTCAGCAGGAACACAGTCATGTACTTGTTTGTTTTGATTAACCTTTTATTGCAAGATAGGGCATTTGGCTTTGGTTGGTTTACTCTGTTGAAATCCATGTTAGCGGTTCCAAAAAACAAAGAGGTAAATATGAAACTAAGTTTGGGCACTACCATGTATTGTCTGTTTCTATAGTTTGTATTTGTCTTATAATAAATAATAATAATAATAACTTTAATTTATATAGCACCTTTCATCAACCCAAGGTCGCTTAATACTGAACATATATCAAGAAATATAACTTTAACCCTTTCGAAGTGGGTTTTTATTTAATTTACCGTAAGTCTATTGTAACATTTAGTTTTTTTCTGTATTGAGTTGTACTAAGCTCTATAATTCATTCCTTTTGTTGTTAATTGTGGTTATTAAAAACCATGATGGATACGGCCAAACACAAGGCTTCAAAAGTATTGTACACATAACCGTCACAATGACTATGTCCATTTCTATATTCAGTCTATGATCACTATTCCCTCTTTGGCTGCTATAGTGATCCATGGTCCCCACACACTACAGTCACGAGAGTCAGAGTCAGAGGTTGACTCATATATAAAGAACATTCAAAGCCTTCAGACTACTCAAGAGTATTTGCAGAGGCTGGATATATAAAAACATATTTCAAACTGTCAGCTGCTACGATCACACAGATTTAGAAAATAAATGAACATTTTGTCTCCTGATATGGTGTACTGTGGTTATCAAGTTTTGACAAAGTGACTGCAGTGACTTTTTATGCGTTCCCCCTGACAAATTGTTGCCGTTTTCACCCAATTTCACATTCATAGCAATCCGACTGCCTAACAACATATGCCAAAGATCTTCCACTAATAAGACACTTCCATTGTTTCGTCATTTAAGATTTCTTTCTAGGGAGCAAACATACTTTGTTTCAACAGGGGGAGGACATTTAACAAGTAGAAAATGTGCTTTACAGTGTTAGAAATACCATAAGTGTCTTTTATGGCAATATTTGCTCGGAAAGAGTGAGTGATAACATTTCAGTGGGAGGTGTTTGAAGCAACTGTAACCTCTTTCTTTATTACCAACACTTTCAAACCAAAATCATCGAAGTAGCTACGTTTCTGTGGTTCCATCAACACCTCATGAAGCGCTTCAGCCAGACTAAACTACTTATTGACATACTCCTATGCATTTGTCATCCAGGTGTAAATTAGATCAAATAATATATGCACATGGTATTTGCATGATAGACACAACAGTGGCTGTCATATGTTCCACATGGAAACTTTAATGGCATCCATTTTCAAAGTCTTAATTGAGACTACCTCACTCTAATTACCTGGCATGATGACATTGTTATGTAAATGTTAATGTAGCTAGTGACATGTCATACATTACTGTGTCCTTGTCCTGCACAACTCTGGTTCTCACTACGGTTATTCTTCCCTTTAAAGGGCTTTTCATCACGAGCCGACTCTGTGTTAATGTTACTCCCAGCGCCCCGAGTACGAACAGTCTGCATCCCTGGACCTTCTGGTACAAGTTGGCAAACAAAATGAATAAGTAATGCCGTCACTTTACACGGCAAATCGCAGCTTAAATGCCCCTTAGGAAGGGCACGTAAACCTCATTACCCCCAACCTTAACCCCATGTGCCCCAGTGGATCTGCTGACTGGAACCAGTATAGACTGTGGTGGTGTGTGCAAATTTATAATGGGTCATCATTGACATAGAGAATATGTCTCCTTTTGAAAGCCCTTGGTTAAATATGTCCTAAATGAATACATATAGCTGCTGGGACTCAATGAGAGAATAGAATAAAACAAGTCTGACATCGCCTTGAAAAAACGACACGCAGCTGCTTTACACTCCTCGCCGTCAGAGTAAAAGACAATACATCAAACTGGTCCTCTAGTGTTTGCAGTGCAGCAAGTAATTATTTACACACTTCAACTGAAAAGCCAATATTACATTTCACCACAGGGATATACAGTATGCAAGGGGATTCAATCTAACTGACAGTAATTTTACTCAGATGCAAAACATAAACAGACTCCACCTGTCGAGAAAAATCAACATGAGCAAACAAATATGCCTGAGGACCAGAGAGGATGTAGCAATGAGATATCAGTCATTGGACCAAGGTTACGTTCGGGGGGAGCTTCAAACCACTCTTCAACCTTCACAATTATTTATTTGTTAAGGTTATTTTTGATTTAAGCCTTAATTTAAGCAATATATTTGGGATTGCAGACCTGATTCGAACCTGTGGTTTGAACCTGCGGAATCTAACCTTGGTACATGACCCCTCGACATAATTATCCTAACCGCACATCTGTAGTCTTTGTCTGCATCTTGGAAGGTTGTGCACAATATAAGTTAAACAATGAAATATGACCAGTTAATATAATTCCATACATTTTAATAATTTGACATGAACAATCTCATGCTTGTATTGCTGGAAACATTACCTGTTGAATAAAAAGGAGATTTTTTCACAACTTATTTTTCATTTTGTGGTTGATTTTGTGCTCTTTAGTAAACTTGCCTGTGATATTTGGTGAGAAAAATGCTTGGTAAGACAAAAGAAAACAACCATCTATTTAAATCACTTTCATGTCACTTTCCTTTTGTTACGGTAGAGTGAAGCAAGCAGGACCCAAATGCAAATAATACTGATAATACCTTTATTTCAAGGATAAGAATAAAACTCGGACAAACAGAACACTCCCCGGTGAACTCAGTCACCAACAAAAGACGAACCAACACTGAACACAGGAAGAGACAAGACTAAATACAGGGAGGGGTAATCACGAGACGAGAAACAGCCGGGCAGGGGAGGAGAAACTCAAGGGCAACAGGTGAACACAATCAGACAATTAGACACACCAGGGAAACTAATGACAGGGAGGAAAACATGACAGGGAGAACAGAACAGCAAAACACCCATTACAAGACATACAAAACTAAAAACGTGACATAACAAAAGAATCGTGACACCTTTGGCTGCAGTGAACAAATGCTTTGAGAAAAAGAAGCTTTGAATAACACCCAATTTGTACACATATATACATATTTCAACATATACAATACTCAAATTGAAAGCCACATAAAAATAGATTGTACAGTTAGTGAAAATTACGAAGAAATTTGATTTCAAGTCTTATAGTACAACATAGTTCTTCTGATGTCTAAACTTCATAATGTTGAACAAAAATGAAACATAACATGAACTATTTTTCCTCAAACAATGAACAACTTCATGCCTCGATTAAAGCCAGTTATTAAAGCCCCTATTGTATTTGAGTTTACATCAGTCTATCTTTCGTTTTAATTGATTGAAGGATGTCACAATACTTGTGTATGGCTGGGAGAGGCAATTCTTGAGGTTTACAAAAAGACAGTCGGTGAGACTTCGTTTGAATAAAAATAACCTATTTTCCGAAGCATCATTTTATGTTTTAACATTTTAATATTGCAGTTTTCCTATTTACCCCCCAATGAGGAGCCTCACATGTAAGCAGTGCTCTTCGGTATGCAGCACGTAGTCTCACGCTGGATGTAACACTGAAACAAAGGTGTTGATGAGTGGACCTGGCTGCTCAGCCCGGCTCTGCAGTGGGCTTTGATTAGCGCTACAGCTGCTGCTGCTGTTGCCGGTGTTGGCAGGAAATCCCTCACTAATTTGGCAAATCCCACAAGTGTCTGCTGGTTTCCTCAGCACCCAGAGTAGAGAACATCTTGTCCAGTCTTCGCCTATATACTGTTAACTCTTGTGTCTGCTGATGGGCTTTATGATGCAGTTAAGGAGTGACCTTCCAGAACGCTTAACCAACCAACCAACTAATTAATCAATCTATTTTTATTTATATATCCCAAAAACATGATGTGTTCAACATACAGCATCCTGTGTCCTTAGACCCTCGTAGTGGAGAACAAAAAACGCCACGAATAAAGGGGAAAATGGAAGAAACCTTGGGAAGAGCAACACAGGAGTGTCTTGCCTATGACTAAAGACAGGGAACATTTGCTGCTTTTACTTGTTTGAATACAGTCAACTAACTGCTAAAAGTATTTGTTGTACACAGAACCTAGCTTTGGATTCACTGTCTACTCTATCTTCAACTCTAACTGTCTTTCACAGCCATATAGCCTTTGTTTATAGTCCCATTTATGCATGGAATGTAACTTTTTTCGCTAACACAGTGCAATCTGTGGTTTGATTATTACTGAACAAATAATGAACACTCCACTCGTATCTTATTTAAGTAACAGGTGAACAAAATGATTTTGAACTCTAGATTTCCAGGACACAACTTATCTCCACAGTCTATTCATGACAAACAAAGGAATACTTTGCAGATGACGAAGAAACTTTATCTGATCTGTTTGCACGTGTGTCTTTCAGAGCCCTACAGCCCAGCGGTGTGGGTGATGATGTTTGTGATGTGCCTGTCGGTGGTTGCTGTCACCGTCTTCATCTTTGAGTTCTTTAGCCCCGTGGGATACAACCGCAGCCTGCAGAGCGCCAAGAGTAAGAGACGGAGTCACTCAAGCGCCGGCACGCCAATCAACCCACTGCCACTGCTCATTTCACTACATTATTACCAACTTGTCACTTTGTCAGTTATGTAAGCGAGGGGGGGGGGCTGATTTGAGAAGTGTGTTTGCTCAAATTATGCAAAGCGCCCTGTGTTTTTTTGCTGCACATGAGTCTAAACAATCACTTCACACCCCCAATCTGGCTTATTTATATTTAATGAAACAAACAGTGACAGCGCAGTGATGGTTGACTTTGACATTTGAACAGTACTTGTCAGTTCATCATTTATTCCAAAATGTTTACTGGCTTCCCCTCTGTGCCGACATATTCATTTTGATGCGTCATTTGGAAATGTTATTCATTACTTTCTAATGAATTGACACAAGCGGAATTATATAGATTTGGACTGACAAGTAGGTATCTGTTCATCACCGTTTGTCAGTTCTAGCTTTTTCTTTGCTAAAATACCTCTGTTTCTTCAATCCTAAACACACTGTTTTTACCTATTCTACAAAACTTCTCAGATCAGTTGAGGTAAAAACAGTGAAGAAAAAGCTCAAAAAACGTAAGTGAGATCATAAGCAGAATTTCTTATGGTTCGTTAAATAATTCATAAATAAAAATGAATGACATTTGACCATATTTTACCACTATATAAATTAATTTTATTTCAGAAGTAATTATTTTGTAAGTCTATTAATGTAATGTAGAAATGTGAACCTTTTCTAAATAGTTATTATAATCTCCTAACTTTACATTTTTATCACATGAGTATAATGGGTTCATGCTACATATGGTGCAGGTTTTACTAGACAATTGACTCAAATCACTTAAAACACTTTCATATTTTTTTCAAACATGTAAGGATGGCAAAGCTAAAGGAACACAACTTAAGGAGCCATTCACATCTGATATCAAAGATCTCCATACATTGCAACTTTTAATCAGATGACAACCATGTGACACCCGTAAAACACAGCTGAAAGGTCAAATTGTAACTACATTTAAACATGAGCTTAAATTGTCTAAACCATATAATTGCACATAAAGGTAAAATCCCAGAAACAGAAAGTGTTGTTTGTTATTATACTAAATAACTTTAGAGATCACTTCACCACTTTTAAATTATCAAAGTTTTAGGAAATCCATGTTGGATATCTTTCCTTAGGATACTCCAATTCATTGTAGGGTCAGGGTAAGGATTAGGGTTATGGTTAAGACTGTTTTTTATTAGTATCCTTATCATTTTGGTATTTAGCATCAAAATAAAGAAAACTGTAGGCTAACCCACTGACTGTGATGGAGAATTTTTGTTTTGTTTTCAACGTTTTTTATGACCAGTTAGCAAAATAAAGCCTGCCATTTGCTTTAAAGATTCTCCCATACTGTACCTTCATTTACCACTATCTTTTTTTTTATACATTCTCTTTCATGGCAAAAAAGTTGACAACTCTGTAGATACTTCCAACTCTCATTATTCCCTCCATCTATACTGCACCATTCCCTTGATACCTTCAGATTGTGTTGACTCTTCTTCCAGCCAGAAATATTTCAGCACCTTTCATCTTGAAAGATCAACTGGATCCTCTCCCTGCTCTAACTTGTCTCATCCATTTCTCCCCTCTGAGGCTTCACTGATTATTGATTTGACCACAGAGGTCTTTCCTCAGCCCTCTGTTAAGCTCCATCTCCCCTGTTTAGAAATTCAACATCAGACAGATCTTAAATCACTTTGGGCAGTATGTTCCTGCTATCACTGCAACCCACCATCATAATGATATTAACTATAAGGCTTAAAGTATTTAGGCACTATGTAGCTTTGGGCACATTGTTTTTCATGGTTGAGGCTTGGCATTAGCTCTATCGCTAAGGCATCAACAAATATTCCAGACAAAAGTGGGCTCCATCTGATTGTAACAGCTAGTGTTTGTCCCTCTCTTGTGTCAACAGAACAAAGCCCTAGTGCAAGAATCCAGTTCCATATAAATAGTAAATAGTCTTCACACTTTGTTGTGAGCCCTGACATCAACCCCATTAAACACCTTTGGCACAAATCGGAACGCCAACTGGGAGCCGAACCCTATCACCCAACATCAGTGTTAGACCTCACAAATGCTCTTGAAGCTGAATGCATTGAAATCACTATAACCAGGTTCCAAAGAAAAGCATGAAACCAGAAAAGTAACACGTTAGTGCCTGTTCAGTTTTACCCCCACCGAAAGGGTTGTCTATTGATATCAGACAATGATACTACAGATTATTCAATTATTAATTAAATGTTTCGTTCTGTTATTGCATTCATTTGTATTGTACTGTATCACCTTTTGTTTCATTTTTATTTTCTTTAGTTTTACACGCACGAAAAAAAAAAACTAAAACAACACGGGGCGAGGCCACTCAGCTTTAGTGTAGGATTGATGTTTATTTAATGTGCTCTTCTCCATTCAAAGAAGCACATGGTATCAGAAAGTTATCTTTTCTTCACACAAATCCATTCAAAGTTAGATTCAAAGTTAACTTCCTCCATACAAAGTTAGGTTATCAAGCTAAGAGAAAACACATAATACACAAATTACGTAAAGCATACACAACAAAAGTCTGTCACCATAAACATATATTTAATCCAAACACTCACCGGCTGCCCGTGTGCCCTGTGGCTGATCAAAACATGAGTGAGTGTCACTACCCGATCTGCAGCCTTGCCCTATCTGCAGTGCGCATGTGCGAGATGGTCCGCCATATTGGACAACTCCGTACGGCCATACATACATACAGTACATAGCCATACATTTTTGCATACATTCACAGTAAATATGTATTCAGTATGATAGTTGTCTAACAGAAGTTAAATCCATTTCTCACTTATTCCGACAATTTACTTAACCCCAAATAAAAGAACCCAATAAAAAGAGTTGTTAAATACTAGTGAAGTCACGTTGTAATAACAATAACTCATCTCTCGAGAGAGTTTTCTTTTTGTGCTTTGCCAAAAGCCACTGTGTCAAGGGTCCTACTTGGGTTGCCGTATGTTGTTGTCAAATATGGCGGACCATCTCGCACATGCGCACTGCAGATAGGCTCCCGGACTTTTAACTCGGTTACGATGCGCAATAAAGTTATCCACGTGGTAATCTGTATTACAATACTATAAATCGCTCGGAGCGGATACCGGTTCTACCTGCGGCTACACCGTGGCAGCGCAGAGGTCTAACCCGGTCGTCGCGCCCACTCAGTAGATAACGAAAGATATGACGATATTATAGATACCACTGTCACTGTTTGCAAAGTGACGGAAAAATTCTACCGGAACTGCCGAGGGAGTAGTTTACGTCAGGGTTCCTTTGCTTAATGACCTTGGTTCCGAGGAGGGTTGACTCTGGATAAAGTTACTGTTGGACGTGTTTGATTGTTCCATCGAATTACGAATTACTAACTTTATTGCACCAGAGTCCAACCCTCCCTTGGAACCAAGCACAGAGACAGGGAACCCTGAGTAACTACCTCCCTGGCCAGTCGGTAGAATTTTTCCGGTCACCTCTTGCACAACAGCTGACGAGCTGGTATGCTATATATACTGTCCATATATTTGTTATCTACTGAGTGGCGGCGACTGACCGGGTTCGAACCTCTGGCGCAAACGGTGTACCCGGCGCGTTAGAACGGTATCGTCCGGCATTAAGTATTGTAATAAAGAGTACCACGTGATAACTCTTATCTGGCCATCTAACGAGTTAAAAAAGTCGGTTAAAAGTTGCAAACCAAACCAAATATTCGTAGTTCTACAATAATACTATCGACGGTATGAATATGTAAATATTAGTAATTGAAAAAACAAGTTGTACAGAACACACAGAGGACATAGTATCGTACGATTACTGCAAATATTATTTGGTTGGCAAAACACATATAGTCAGTTCTAAGTCTGCTCAATCTCTACGATAAAAACACGTCTAGTGAGTGAATATGTTGTGACCATCGTAATCACAACTGACACGCGTTCTACCGGCGGCCACTCGAATGCGACCCGCTGAGCGGGAACTCGGTAGAGCACAAATATATATGAAGACTACTGACAGTGATGGTACACTACATAGTCATTATTATGCATGGCTGTATGGGCTAGACG
>NW_011336536.1:0-25305 GCF_000735185.1 Notothenia coriiceps | reverse complement strand
TGAGATTTTTGACACAAACATCCCATGTGGGCGGGACTTTCAGGGGTGTGTCCCCATTGGCTACTCAGTTTTTGAGTGACAGCCCACTACACCACAAATCATACATGCAGCAAACTCCGGAGTCCACTCGGCCACGTTAGTGTCGGTGTCTCCTGGGGAGTTTTCATGAATATATCAGACTTATCTTATGGATTGCTGTGCATTCGACTTGTTTTGTGTAGTTTATACTTTATTCCAACTTTAAATATTTTAATACCTGAACACACTGCTGCTGTTAAATAATTTCCCAATTTGGGATTGATAAAGTGCCTATTTATTTATTGTATAGATTAAAAAAACACATCTATGTATTTTCAAGCTAAAGGTGATACACAATGTAAATACTATACTATTATTTTTTCAAAGACATGATACATATCAAAAGCATATATTGCTATGTTTAGGACAAACAATTAAAGACTGCTTTAATTTAACAAATTCTACAATATAAAAGTGGCAGATTTGCTTTATGAAGCAGTCCAGAGCTAGGCTGCATACCAACAAAAGGACATAAAACAAAAATGTGGATAATAATAAAATCTATTAAATGTATATGTAAAGACATGTGGTCAAATGAAATGACACTGAGCAAGTGATAACAGCTACGCCCAGCGTGGAGGAAGATGGTGCAGGTCTTTCTTCAAGCCCCCCCCCCTCCGTGCTGTCCCCTCAGAGGAAGTGGGAAAACGGGATAAGACCTCTGGACATATGAGAGGAACATAAATGTTTTAGGAAATGAAAAATATGAAGTGAACAAATAAAACACAGCTCAGGGGCAGTCATGGACGGTAGGTTTTCCTACAAAGTTAACTCAGCCTCCATTGATTTTCATATCAAACGTGTGTGTTAATAAAATAAGCTATCATGGCTTATACTTGCATATCTAAACAGAATCATGAAAGCATGTTGGTAGAGTCAGGCACACAAGTCCGTTTGAGTGTGTGCGCTGGTGTCTGAACGCTCACTCACTGATAGCTATGCAGCTAACGGTTCCCGCTAAGCTCGAAGTATTAACTCCTATGTAGCTAACTGTAGGTTCTATTTCGTATATGGCTTCGCCCTCTAAGGCTATCGCTATTGGGTAATCCCCCTGCGCACCTGCGCAGCACTGAAACACTTGTAGTCCACGACCACCCGCAAGGTGGGCCCCGCCCTCGGGCCTCCTTCCGGTATAAATAGGAAGGAGGCCCGGCAATCTGCTCCTTCTTTTCTTCAGCAAACCTCGGCAGTTACTGAAGCACAGAACCATTAAACATCATGAGCAACAACTGCGTCCGAAATTGTCCCTCATGTGGCTCAGGATATATCATGAGCTATGACCAGCACGCAATGTGCGATTCCTGCTTGGGGCCAGAGCACCCGGACGCGGCTCTCAGCTAGCAGGTCGCTTGCTGACATTGTGCCCGTCTCCCATCAGACGACATGAAGCGAAGAGCGGACGCTCTAGCTGCTGCGGCCGACGAGGATGATTGGCCCGTCCAGCACGTGGACGGCAGCATGTCCCTGGAGCCGAGTGCCGGGCAGGAGTCGGACGACTCCTACCCCGTCTCCCTCCATGGTTCACCGTGCGGTTCTCCCCTCCCTCCTCTCCCCCGGACGGGGAAGACAGAGTCGGAGCAGGGGGCTGGTTTGGCGGCCGAGCATGCGGTCCCCTTCTCCGTCGCCACAGGACGGCGCCCTACGTTGAGCTCCCCCAGAGAGTATGTCTCCCGCCAGGCCGACCGGGTGCACCAGTGTGCCTTTCTGGCGGCGGCGAATATCGTCGCGCTGCTCTCCAACTCGGTGGTGACACTGGTAGAGCGGTCCACCACCGAGGCAGAGGAAATCAGCAAGGCGGCCAGCACGGCGCTCATTCCCGATCGTGACCAGAACACCTGGACTGGTGAGTGGAGCGCAGACGTGACGCGTGAGTAGTCTCCGCCGATGTCAAAGTCGGCCCTACCGTACCTCCACACGACGTCACGACGGTTGTATTCCGCGAATATTACCGCGAGTACCCAAAATAAAGACCGGCACCACATGCTCCGCATAGAGGCTGTCGGTCTCTACGGCGACTGCGCCCCACCCGGCTCGAAGGGCGTCACCAGTCACAATTGACGACCACTTCACACAGTTTTGTCCCCGAAAGATGCACGACTCGTTCCGGGGGATCTCTCCGGCGTCAGCGTGCACCAGCCCGACGCCCGGCCTACATTACGCGGATGTCGCGACGCGACCGGTAGAGCGTCTCGGGACTCTTAGTTGAGCGAGCGTAGTGTAGTTACAAAATCAATAGGTAGTGGCAAGACCGAGAGACACTACACGACACCACGCAGGTACATAGTGTGTACCGACTGGGGGCTCGGTGCGTAACGAGCGCGGGCGGCACGGCGTGGGCTCCGCTTCCCGACCATCTCCGTCGAAGTGCTGCGACGCAAAGTAGGAGGCCGGACAGTAGTTACTCTCTTACAATGTAAACGCAACATTCACTCTGAAGTGTCAAACATAGTACGTGTCTCTCCTACCTTTCAGCCTCCACTCAACTCGTTCGTCACGTCTGGTCTGTTACTCCGCAATATGTGCCCGCGAGTACCCATAATACTGGGCACACCTCCTCTGTCATGGGGAGCGCAGCGCAGCGGAATCCTCTAGCGGTGCTCGAGGAGTACGTCTCAACTATCGGGTTCCTCATTTCTTAATTTGGTAGAACCGTCGCGTTCCGTGCTGTCCTCTCTGTAACAGACGAGAGAGTTCATCTAATTATCCCTTCTCTGTCTTTACCCTAATGGGAGTACCGACTTTAAGCCTCCGAGACGCACCCTCGTTTGGTCGACTCCCCCCTCGGAAGTGAGGGGGAAACTGAGCGGCGGCATGCTGGGGGCCGCTACCCGTCTGGGGACAAGAGACCTGACACCGCCCCCTCTCTCGCCTCTACAATCCGTGCCTCGGGAAGTCGGTGGCTTCCCGCTCACGAGCTGCGGGCTCCTCCCAGTGGGGCCAGGACGGGACAGCCCGGCAGAGCACGGCGAACGCGCCAGGATGACACCGGCGGGCGGGCCGGCACGGTGGGCGCCGACGGACGCACGCAACCACCGACACGCGCCGGACAGGTCGTCGACCTCGTTCAACTGTACGACTCACGCTTACCGGGCGGGACAAGCGCCGGCAGAAGTACCTGAGGAGGTACGCACCTTGACGCCCAGGATTGTCGGGCATGCCGCGACTAACCTCGCAGGTCATCGTGAAAGAGGCCAGAGGCATTGTCTGGCGACGACGTCCACCGACACCTGACACAAGTGGGTGCGCCTTAGGAGCGGACCCTCTGTCGCGCCTTNAGAATAAAGCAAAACTATGAGTTTAAAAAAAACAAAACGAAGTCAAGCAAAATTAAATTAAATTCAAAAATAAAACTATAAGTTGCAAACAAATCATTTGGGTAATCATGTAAACTATAAGTATTTTTTCTTTGTTTGAACATAGGTTTTTGTTTGCCAAATGATTTGTTTGCAACTTATAGTTTTATTTTTGAATTTAATTTAATTTTGCTTGACTTCGTTTTGTTTTTTTTAAACTCATAGTTTTGCTTTATTCTGAGAAAGTGTTGCTTTATCTTTATGATACAAAACTAATCCCATATTACACCGTGTCCCCACGACATAAAAAGGAAATCAGTTGAAGGCTTGCCCTCTCTGCTGCAGAGCAAAGAGCCACAGGAGGTGAAAAACTCAAAGTGACTCTTTTCCTTTTCACTCGCTGCACGAGTGCTTTTAACAAAAAGCCCAATCATCTAAAGAGCTCATTATGAACACAATAGTTTTTGTTTTTTTTAAAGGGTGCAGGGGGGATACTTTTTTAAATGCTTATCAAAAAATTTACTTTTTAGCTAACCTCTTTTTGCCACATTGCTTTGTAGATCAATGGTCTTGCAGTAATGTTATCCAACTGGTGTAGGTTTTTTCTGAAATATAAAAAAGAGAGAAAATAATAATCTGATCCATTTTCAAATCACATCCCCGTCATATCATATCAGACAACCACACCCAACCACAAGCAAAACAATAAAAGAGAGTATATATTTCTCTTAAAAGGCTAATTCCCTAAATTACTTCCATTATTTGTTGACATTTTCATACCTTCATAGGCCTGATCAAGGACATAAGTGTGTATCCCACTCTATATATAATTGACAATCCTGTGATATATGGTAGGTATCGTACATTAAAGCTTAATATGTTTTGGATCTGCCCATGGGGTCATGAAACTCACCAGGTAGCCATTGTCAGTGAGGAGTTCGTCCTCCAACTCTTCTGTGAGGACACATCCTCCAGCCGAGCATCATTGAACAAAAGCGTAATCCCCATTCATTAAGATCACTTATTTTTAAACATGCTTCAGTTGCCGGAGCTGAGAGTGTACATTTTTCATCTAATTCATTAAGAACATTATGCAAATTCACTTTTGGCATGAATACAGAGTACTGAAGAAACAAAATACATCAGTGACTGAAAGTGCAAATTTAGAGCTAAAACTAACCTGAATCTTTGACTTTCTTTCTGGCTGAATGTCCACAGTGCAGCATTATGCAGCAATGAAAACAGCACGTCGGCAAAGTTCAAGGTCTTTACATCACGTCCTCCAGCAACCTTTCAGAGGATATTTTGTTTGCATTACAGTTATTTTGTTAAACAGTTTCATCAAGTTGGGTTAGGGTTAGATCTAAAGTACGAATGTGAAATGTACTTAGATCTGTTACTTAAAAAGCACTCAAAGAATTAGAAAATACTCCTTTTCGTATCCTTTTTATTTATTGAGTTTGTTAACAGATGCCCTTCGCTCATACAAACTCAAGTATTAAGATAAAGTATGGGTATCAGAAAAAGAAGAAACACAAATTAAAATAAGAATACAAATAATAAGAATACAAATAACAACCTTTCAGATGATTTTTGTTTGCGTTACAGTTATTTGGGTAAACAGGGTTAGGGTTAGGTTTAAAGTACAAATGGGAAATGTACTTAGATATTTTTACTTAAAAATTACTACCATAATTAGAAAATACTAATTTTTGTTCAGAAAACAAAAAACAACAAGTTAATTAAAAAAGAGAGGGTTTCATCCCTCCAATTCTATTCTATACACACACACACACACACACACACACACACACACACACACACACACACACACACACACACACACACACACACACACACACACACACACACACACACAATGTTCATATGTATATAAATATGTATATATTTATGAACACACATACGCACATACACAGAACTGAAACAATCAGTTAAGAAAAGGAAAATAGTTTTGGCCTAAAATAAAATAATCTCTAAAATACTCCTTATCATGTTCTCAAAGGTACAGGTGTCTTAAGGCCCTGACACACCAGGCCGAAATCGGACGTTTTCGTTAGTCGGACGACGAAGCGTGCCCTGTCGCCCAAACTCAATTTGGTGTGTCCCGCACCGTCGGCCGTGACACGCCTTATTTGGCCTTTCATGGCCGACGCACGGCCGATTCAACATGTTGAATCGGCCGTGCGTCGGCCACAGGCAGTCGGACAAAGAAATCACTCTGATTGGCTGTTCAGCTAGCGAATCAGTGCATGAGAAGCGAAACGGTTGCTTGAGAATGTCTTCCACAAGCAACACTCCAATGGCTGATAGCTCCAGTACCGCACGAAACATATTTTTGATGGACGAGAGTGAAAATAGAACGCACACGCTATTTGTTGTTTGTTTAAATCACGTAGTCTGTTCTTCTTCTCTGTCTTTCGTTTTTTGCCTCTTTTGAATGACGAGTACACACTACCGCCGCCTGCTGGTAAGGAGAGTTATTGCCACTCACGCATGCGCGGTGTGTTCCAGTGCGACACATGGTCAAGACGCAGGAGAACACGCCGACGCAACAGTCGGCGTCGGCATCGGCGAGTTCTCTGGTGACTGCTTGGTGTGTCAGGGCCTTTATATGCTATTATAAGCTTATAATATAACAAATAGGGATGCATTAATGCCTAATCAGATGAAAATGTCAGTTTTCCTATTTGTTTGTATTGGATTGTGCATTTAGACTGCAGTTTAAAGAGAATCAACTTTTGAACACTTTCACAGTACAAGCCTTCACTCATTTTCATATATAAATACTAAAACAATTAAAAACATGCAAATGCACAGTATACCATATAGTGCAAATTGGCAGGTAGCAGAGAATGAATAGCATACATAATAAAAGAGAGCACATCATATGAAACAGAAACTGTTCCGGGATGCAGTCCATCTGTTTTCAATGTCTGTATGGCATAGGGAATAAAAGTCTTCTTGCTTTTGTGATTGATTTGGTCCCGAAGGCCAGACAAAAGCAGCTCCAACTCTGTTATAAAAGTGGATGTGAAGTTTCTGCAGTTATTTGTTTAGCTTTCCTGTGAACATCATTGTCGAATATGTGTGTTTTTCTGTAACTTGCCAATTACTTTTGCTGCAATGCTAACTCCCTTGGAGAAATAGTGTTCTGCTCTTTGCACCATGCCATGATGTGATGTTAAATGGTAAAATGCTTTCTACCAGGCTTCTGTATGCTACGTCAAGTATGTGTTGACTTTCGCTAAAGCTCCTCAGATTCCTGATTAAATACAAGCACTGATTGGCTCTCAAATCTGGCTCCATTAAAAATTAATGAAGTAGGTGGGGGGGGGGGGGGGTGATTTCCTCGCAGGCTATTACAACGTGTCACTTTGTGATCATTATAAATATAAGTAAGAAAAGGACAAATTCCGCAGTTGCTGTGACGTCTTTTTATGTGTCATGCTGACCAATTCGACTCTGCCCTCCAGGCATGACAGAGCATCAGCTGTGGGTCTAGCGATGAAATGCCAAGAAGTGCAAAAACAGTGTCACTGAAATCTAAGAATGCTTCCACACCTGTCACACTCAGCCCTTATTGATCTCAGTACTCTGCACCCCTCCTTCAGGTGCTGGTGTGGGCCTTCTTTGCTGTCATCTTCCTGGCCTCCTACACTGCCAACCTGGCTGCATTCATGATCCAGGAGGAGTACATCGACACGGTGTCAGGGCTGTCGGATAAGAAGGTGCGTTCTGGAAGGAATGGTTGGGTGAACTGGGTGATTGATGGATGAGTGCTTAAACAGGTGGAGGGCCAGATGGATTGATAAAAAAACAATAAATTGAGCTTAGACATGACTCAGAATGACGTGTCCTTTAAATAATGTTCCTTTTAAGAAGTACACAGTAGCAGATGAGGGATCAAAAATTAGATCATTCTATGTACTGTAGCTTGTTCTCTTTCTTTAACTAGTTTAAGTTAACAAAGGAATGAAATTCTTCTTTGAAGTGTTCCCTCTCTGTCGCCTCTTACCTTTTTTCTCAGTGCAATTTCACTGTATATATAACCTTATTTTTCAGACTGCCCCCACAGCTCTTGTAGCTGACAGGCCTTTGTTTCAAAGTGAAGACTTTGAATGTGAGAAGCAGTTCATCCTGCGGCATGCAGCGATCCGCCTCCCTCCACCTCTTTACTGACTCTTCAAATTCCTTCTATCGCTTTAATCCTCGCCCACCTCCCTTTTTCTCCTACAGTTCCAGCAGCCGACGGAGCAGTACCCTCCGCTGCGTTTCGGAACAGTGCCAAACGGGAGCACGGAGGAGAACATCCGCTCCAACTATCCCAACATGCACCAGTATATGATCCGCAACAATCAGAAGGGGGTCGAGGAGGCCATCGAAAACCTCAAGACCGGGTAAGGAAAGGACAAGAGAGGCATAGGTCTTGTTCACAATGGGGACATGTCCTTACCATTTTTTGAAATGGCTGCCCAGCTAGACATTTTTGGTTCTAAAAACATTCTGAGAATGTTAGTCTTTGTTCTAGGAAGGTTTTCAGCGGGAAGTTTTTGTTTGGTTCCCAGAAATGTCTTCTGAAAGGTAGGATAACGTTCTCTAAAAACATTCTTAAAATGTTTGGTGATAACATTGTTAGAACATTATGACCTCCTATTCTTAAAACGTTTTCAGCGGGAAGTTTTTGTTTGGTTCCCAGAATGTTCTTCTGAAAGGTAGGTTAACGCTCTCTAAAAACATTCTTAAAATGTTTGGTGATAACCTTCTTAAAATGTTTTTGAAAACATTGTTAGAACATTATGCCCTACTATTCTTAAAACGTTTTCAGCAGAAGCTTTTATTTTGGTTCTCAGAATGTTCTTCTGAAAGGTAGGATAACGTTCTCTAAAAACATTCTTAAAATGTTTTTGATAACATTGTTAGAACATTATGCCCTACTGTTCTTAAAACGTTTTCGCCAGAAGCTTTTATTTTGGTTCCTAGAATGTTCCTCTGAAAGGTAGGATAACGTTCTCTAAAAACATTCTTAAAATGTTTTTGATAATATTGTTAGAACATTATGCCCTACTGTTCTTAAAACATTTTCAGCTGCAAGTTAGATTTTTTATGTTGCCAGAATGTTATTATTTTAGAGAAGGATAACAGGTTTATGTTAAAGAAATTATGCAAATGTTCTATGGTAACAATTTACTAAAATATGTTTACATTATTTAAACATTAAGACATAATATTCCTGTAATTGTTCAACTCAAAATTCCTGGGTAAGTTGACTGACCACTGTGGTCATTAGGATGATTATGATAGTTTACTTAACTATTGGAATTTGACTATTAACACTTGTAAAAGGATGACACGGAATCAGCTGGTGTTTGTTTATTCGAAAGGGGAGCTGGGAGTGGAGGTTGGTTATGGCGGCAGTGGGAAACAGTTGTTCCAGGGTGGGTAGAGAGGCCTGGCTGGTCTTGGGAGTGTGGAAGGCCTTGGATTCCTCCTGGGAGAGACACAAACATCAGTGTGAGGCAAAAGCAGGCAAAGTTGTCAAAGAATATGCTGGTAAAAAGCTAGAGCGGCACGCAACAAACCGTTCACGGCAACAATCCGTTCACGGCAACAATCCGGCAGGGATTGAGTGCAGGCTGAAGGTTTTCATAGTGTGGCTGACGAGGAGGTTGCAGGTGTGGTTGATTGGAGATTGCTCCCAGCCGTGTAGAACAGACCAGCAGGCAGAGAGAGAGACACACAGTAGAAACAAACACATACAAACACTAACCCCCTGATCCCACCGGGAGTGTCTGCGCTGCGCAGCGCTACGGCTGCGCCGCGCTGCGACCTCCTCCTGCGTCATAACCCACCAGGTGCGTTTCAAAACGTCGCGGAAGCGGAGCGTCGTGGGTGAAGCCTCGCAGTTGTTGTTGATTTTGGAATATTTCCTGGACATTTGTACTTCTAGGCTACGTAGTTAAATATGTTATCCTGGACCTTTCAGAAGTACTTCTAGGAAACGAAATAAAACTGATAGAAATGGTTCCTATAACAATGATGGTACTGTCTCAAATCGTGTTTAGTGCTGTTTTTTCCTATTAAGTAAAATGTGGTGATCAGACTTCTGACACAGCCTTAATAACAATGCTAATACTTCGTTTTATTAATGAGCCCTGATCAATAGATTGTATCGCAGGTACATTTTAGAGGTAAATAAAATCACTGACATATCAGTGCTTCATAATGTCTTCTATGGTTATCATATAACATTGAGTGACTGTTACTGGAAGAGAACCGCTGCATGTATTACCTCCTACGTGGAAGACACGTCCTCAAGAATGTTGGAGGAGGAGAAGGATCCGTTTTGGTTGGACCCCCTCATCACATTAAAGGAGACATCTATAGGTCACTTCTCGTCAACTCGTGGCTCATGACAGCCTGAACGACATCAAGCATGTTGCTTGGATGAGACGTTTCTACTTACTGCCTGCGCTTCGCTGCGCCAACGTCATAAATAGGACTTCTTCAATGTTACCTATATTTTAGAAATTCCTTTTGCGGCGAGGAGCATTTCTGGAAGCTTCGACCGCGCGCAGCGGGTCTGGTGGACTAGCACCCATTGACTAGAAGTGGCCGCGATCACTACAAAATGCCGCAGCCCGCAGCGGCAAGGCAGAGGCTATCCGGTGGGATGCAGGGGGTAACAGGGGTTTCAGGGACGGGCAGTGATAGTCGGTCCGTTTCTTCCTATATGTCTGTCTTTTGTTTTTCTAAGTGTTATTCGATCCATATGACATAGACGATTACGGTGCATAACAACAAACCTTGGGGTATAATGGTATCAAACAATGTTATCACCAAACATTTTAAGGAATGCTTTAGAGAACGTTATCCTAACCTTTCAGAAGACATTCTAGGAACTCAAAATTTTAAAATGTCTCAATGAAACCAATTCCTAGAACAATGAATGGTAAAGCATTCTCAAAATGGTTTTAGACCAACAATGCAGACATGGGCCTACGCAAACATGCAATATTCATGAATTTCACTTGCTTGTTTTGTTCTAAAAAAGGAAAAGTGTGCGGACATCAGACTTCTTTAAACATCCTTTTCAAGCAATATGCAACAAGTTTGTTTTTTTAAAGGCGCACACAACAACATAAATCTGACGTTGACCATGACCCTGTTAATAAATTTCGCAATCACGGCCATTTCATCAACACAATAATACTCCTGCAACATAATCCATGTTTGCTTTAAAAATGTTCTTCTTTGGTTATCATGTAACCATTGAGGCACAGTTCTATAAAATAAAATCCTTTCAATGGTGTTACCCCAACAACCGTCAAAACACGATCCTTACGACTCGTGGGCAGGCAAAAACGTTCACCTTATGATTGACTTATCATGAAGGAAATTTTATAAAAAAACGTTCTGTCATCTCAGGCCTCAATAACATCCTCAAACATCTTCATGAATGTTGACAGTTTCAAAACGCTTTTATGTTCTAGTTACCTTCTTCTGCAGCCATTATTTGAAAATATATAAAACATCCTAAAAAGGTTATGTGACATCAGATTAAAACGTTTATTTAAAAACCTTATTAAGTAAAGCTATAGGTAAAGTTAGCCAAGTTGTGAGAAACGTTCCCCGATAGTGGGATGTATTTTTTTTTTATAACGTTTAGTCGCTTGAACATCTATCACTGTGTAATATCACCATTCAAACATTATATTAAAAAGTTGAACAAACCCACACAGCTCTGTGAATGTTGAAGCTTTATTTAATCATTTCAGTAAAAACTAACGTTCATATTTTCTTTTTGATTATAATACTGATGGACGTTCAAAACAAAGCACTTTGGCACTTACACATACGTTTAAAATGCTAATAAGCAACCGTAAGTTTCAGATATAATTTTATCCGTTCATAATCGGTTGTTTCTGTGAACCGGCCGACGTGTTGTTGTGATGGCAAATGCTGCGGTTTGCAAGGGCATTGGTGGGGCAGCATTTTTCTCCTCTCCTTTCGGTGAGGGAGGTTCAGTGGTTCTTAAGCTCAAGGAGGTTTATAAAGGAAGTTTGAAACCTCCTTTCCTATCATGTAGAGAACTCTCGCGGCACTTATTGTGTGACCATCAGGTTTTTTTTTAAAACGCCCCGCTGAAAACATTCCTAGAACAACGAATGGTAACAAACATTTCTAGCTGGGAACTCACACATGCCACCGCAAACATGCAATATCTGCTTACAGCTTATCATGAATTACGTGCTTGTTTGTTTTTTTCAAAAGGAAAATATGGTGACATCAGATTTTTTTTGCAACAAGTTTGTTTTTTAAAGCGCTCTAGAAATAAATCTGACATTGACCATGACCGTGTTAATATTTGCCATAACAGAAACGTTTTATAAAAAAATAATAAAATCCTGAAAACATTGTCAGAATGTTTCTTCCAAAATGTTCTTCAATTGTTATCATGTAACATTGAGGGACCGTTTTATAAAGAACATCTTTAATGTGTTACCCAACAACGTCCAAAACACGTCCTTAGAATGTTGGAGGCAAAACGTTCCACCTTTGTTAACATATCACATTAAAGGAACATTTTATAAAACACTTTCTGTCATCTCAGGCCTCAATAACATCCTGAAAACATTTTCAGAATGTTGCTTGGAGAATGTTCTTTATTTGTTATTATGTAACATTGAGGGAACATTTTATACAACCCTTTCTCTCATCTCAGGCCTCAATAACATCCTGAAAACAATTTCAGAATGTTGCTTTGAAAATGTTCTTCATTTGTTATCATGTAACATTGAGGGAACGTTTTATATTGAACATCTTTAATGTGTTACCCAACAACGTCCAAAACACGTCCTTAGAATGTTGCAGGCAAAACGTTCCACCTTTGTTAACATATCACATTAAAGGAACATTTTATAAAACACTTTCTGTCATCTCAGGCCTCAATAACATCCTGAAAACATTTTCAGAATGTTTCTTGGAGAATGTTCTTCATTTGTTATCATGTAACATTGGAGGAACATTTTATACAACCCTTTCTGTCATCTCAGGCCTCAATAACATCCTGAAAACATTTTCAGAATGTTTCTTGGAGAATGTTCTTCATTTGTTATCATGTAACATTGAGGGAACATTTTTACAACCCTTTCTCTCATCTCAGGCCTCAATAACATCCTGAAAACAATTTCAGAATGTTGCTTTGAGAGTGTTCTTCATTTGTTATCATATAACATTGAGGGAACATTTTATACAACCCTTTCTCTCATCTCAGGCCTCAATAATATCCTGAAAACAATTTCAGAATGTTGCTTTGAAAATGTTGCAGGCAAAACGTTCCACCTTTGTTAACATATCACATTAAAGGAACATTTTATAAAAACACTTTCTGTCATCTCAGGCCTTAATAATATCCTCAAAACATCCTCTGAATGTTGCAGTTAAAACGTTATGTCTTAGTTAACCTTAAACCTTATAGGAATATTATTTGAACAAATAAACATCCTAAAAAGGTTCTTTGAACATCCGATTAAAACGTTTCTTTAAAACCTTGTTAGAACCAATAGGTAACGTTAGCCAAAGTTGTGAGAACGTTCCCCGCTAGCTGGGTGATGTTGTCCTTGTACATATTTCTGAAGATAATTTGTAAAATAAATGTCTGTAAAAAAAACTTCAAATTTCATTTTAGAAATGTTTATTTGCGCAATAAGAAAACATAAAGGGCAATATAAAAAGTAAGTAAATGAACAATCTCACAAGCTAAACCCCCAGCTTGCTCATTATAAAATGACCAAAGATCATGCATGCACTAATCATGAACTTTAACCATTTCTAGACATAATTACATGTTTTTTTTTCAATCTTGGTCATTATTCACTCTATCCTCATTCCGACCCATCATTACATTGCCTGAAAGTGTATATGTTGAAGACCTTCAAAACATTTTTGGACCCCCTATGTCCCCACCACTTTTTCCACAAAAAGTTACACTCTTGAAAAGTGGCAACAGGAAAAGTGATACAAAAGAAATCGAACATAGGGGGGGGGAGGGGGGACATTTGAAATTCAATAACTTCTCAAAAAGAGGAAGCTAAAATGAGTGCCAGTGACAGCATATTTACATTGTATTTTGAAAAAATAAATGTTTTGTCTGTTGCTTTACATATAAAGATGGTTGACAAAGTAAGGCAAGCCTGAAAGTAAGGCAGCAAAAGGAGTGCCTTAAGTGGGGGAAATGTTCCTGACAGAGCCTACGTCCACTCGTTGCCTTAGAGAGAATGGTCACTGCAAATGAATACGAGGTTCTGCAGACGAATCATTTTATCCTATCATGATCAAACGTGTCTTTCTTGAAGGGTGGAAATGCTTCTAGGAGGATTTCTCACTTATCTGCTGAGCATGGAGAGTCATTGAAGAGTTTGACGAGGATTTACAAAGGTGTGAATTATAAGCTTTGGCCTTTAAAGTCACCAAACCTCAACTCAGCAGAACACACGTATGGGAGATTTTGGAGCCACCACCCAAAAACACCCAATCATACGATATTTTATTTGAAAGAAAAGTGTTATATTCTTCAGTAGAGGTCCACCCCCAGACTTGGAGAATGAATGTCAAGGAGCACTTCAGCTGTTCTGCAGACTCAAAGTGGACGAATACCTTGCTGAAAGACTTTTTGAAACCTGTCTGTAGTCCAAAACACAAAGGCAGTAGGTCATTTGAGTTTTAAATGGCTCCCTGAGGAGAAAAAAATAAACTTGCACTGGATTGCCCTGCATGTATCTCTTTGAGTTGATGAGGATTGAAACATTTGTAGAATTGGAAAAGAAGTCACTTCAAAAGACAGGTTTGGATTGGTCATTAGACAAAATTGAGTGTGCAGCAGGCTCGAGTGCAACAAAGTGAAAGACAGTACTTTTGCAATCAGGAAAAGGCCGAATAGGGATACAGGAGGCAAGAGTTCACTGACTGGAAGCAATCAGGCTGTATCCAAGTCTAAGTCATCCACTGTCTACATGCCTGATGCTCTACTTTAAAAATATACCTCCCTTTCTCTATTTTAACATGAGGCAAAGCCACCATCCTCGCCTTGTTCCTATTCCCCTTTTGTCTTTTCAACCTGTTAGCACATTGATCTTCCTCGCCTCAGGAGCGCCTGCTAACTGTTGCAACTCGTGCAACCCCATGGAGGGAAAAACATAGAAGAACTTTTAAATAATACATGTTAGCAGCTGCTGCAGTGCAGGGGGAAAATTCCGCAATCTCAGCACTTGCTGCCACTCGGCCGCTGCTTGTCTTTAACAAGGGGGGGTGGGGGGCTTATCATCCGTCTGCAGGGCCACAAAGTACACAAGGCACTTGCCATAAAATATACACTTGCTCATCATGTTTAAGGTGGCAGGGGATTGATGCAGATAAAGGGGTTCAATTGTTTAATGGAACAAGCAAACATACGCTTTTGCACAAGCAGCGACCGCGGCCCTTAGCCGATTTGACGTAGCATGTTATTAAAACTCCCATGATGCATTCATTTGTGTCATTCTTAGTCCTTCGCCTTGTTCATCTTACATCAGTTTCTAGCTCTGTCTATCTCGGCCTCTTCAGCACCTCACTCATTATCCGCTGTTTATCTCCGTTTTGTCATTTTGCTTTCTTCCCGCCGCTCTGAAATTATTTACGAAGGAAACATTAGTCACCACCGTCAAAGCAAAGCGCTTTGAAGATTCCTGTTTGATTCGGTTGCGGTGCACCAAACATCACCTCTCCATCTCGGTCTCGCCTTCCTCTACTAACTCCCTTTTTCTCCCCTTTCTGTCTCTCTGGCCTTTTCCTCCTCCTTCATTAACTCCTTGCTCCTAGCTCATCAAATCCTTCTGCTTTTCACTTGTTTCCCTCCTCCCTTCCATTCCCTCTCACCCACCTCCTCCCCTTCTGCAACATCAACCCTCTTCCATCCTTCACCATAGTCTCTTCTCCTCCTCCTCATCCTCCTCTTTTCAGGGAAGTCTTAGTGCAGCTTCCCAAGACTGAATATAAATGATAGTGAAGTAGAAGAGCAGGTGTAGTTACAAATCCATCATCAGATCCTGTGATCTACATCATCATTCTGAGCTGAACTGTTACATCCAATCCATTACTTTATGATAAAGTCTTTTAGCTCACTTCAGGCCTACAACCACCCCATCCATACTTGTTTTCATTGAGTTACATCTGTTTTTTACATTCCAATAGCTACTTAATCATTTCTTTTTTCAAACACATTCTTTTTGGAGCCCAACATCAAGTACACAAATTGTTTTATGTTGACATACCAATGATCAAAACCCAACAATATTAAATATACAGTGATACAAAACAATGAAATGCTGCACATCCTCATATTGATGGACAGAACTTAAAGGTGGGTTAGGTCATTTTGGAGAAACCAGCTCGAGTGCGCTATAATTTAAAAATACACAGCTGGAAAAAATCTGCCTCTTCCTTACAGAGCCCCTCCTCCAACACTCACGAACGTGCACATGACCAATGAGGGCACGAGATAAGTTTATTCACAGAGAAGGCTGACAGGCAGGTAGGCCATCCAGTTACTTTAGCCGGGCCGGTTTAAATGATTGGTCGTGCTTTTTACAGTACTACGGCTTCCACAGATGACATTTTTTAATGGATTTATTGTTAAAGCACTTAAGATATTCATTGCTATCGGGATGTTAAGAGCATTCCATGGAACATAACAAAAAGTGTATCTCGAGCCGGTTTCTCAAACTTACCTACCCCACCTTTAAGCAATGACAATCAGACTAAAATTCCGCTATGATACCATTTTGTTTACGGATGATATTATATTTTTCCCAAACTTAGCTAAGAGGGAAACACTCCAATGTCTTCTAGGTAATGTTCAGAGTAGGATATTGAGGTGAAATTCTAATGGCCATGGTGTATCCAACTTGACCAAAGGAATAGCATAATGGTAAAAAAAACTAGTGTCAAATGGCTGAACGTTAGGGCTGGGTGATAATATAAATACATACAAATAAATTGTGGTAATACATTAATGACTAGAGCAGTTTTTATTTCTAGATTTAGAATTTTATGAAGATTTAAAGTGCATTATGCATAACTGTAAAACACAATCAACAAATATTTGCATTTGTGTGCAATTTGTAATAACTACATTTTGAAATATATGAACTCAAGTGTTTTCGTCCACAACAATAAGTGGCATAAGTACAGTGCTCTTATAAGGCCTTGAGGGAGACTTTCTTTCTGCTGAAACAAATCGACTCCGTGCATTAGCATCACCCCCCCCTGCTGCTGCATGGTACTCTGCTCTGTTGAGGCTACTGCAGGAGTAAAATTCACATCTCTGCCTCGGCTGTGATGAATAACTCTCTGTGCGTATGTTGACTGTTAGTGCAAAATAGTGTCGATAAAGCAGTTCCTCTGGCTTCAGTGTATGTCTTCTTTTTAGACGTTCATTGTCTCTGCCTAGGTTTATCCATCATCGCTGTCATATTGTTCACTAGTTGCACCTCCTCTGTTGTGCTTAGCTCCAGGTCAGGGATTTCCATGTCTCTGTTGTAATTTTCCTCCCTCCTCCCTTGCTCGCAGGAAGCTGGATGCCTTCATTTATGATGCTGCTGTGCTGAACTACATGGCCAGAAAGGATGAGGGCTGCAAGGTATAGATCTCTGTCACATTTCACAGCTCTGCACAGTGACACACTCACACATAGTGGCAGCTATTGTTGATGTCCCTCTGCCCTGCAGCTATTGTCATTTGCTACCAAGCTACTATCTGCTCTTCTTAAGGGAGGAACAGTTGCAAACCAGAATGCCTAAAGAACTATTTTACAAGCGCTACATCTGCATTAAATAAATTAAACACGCCGAATGCATTTATATTATTCCCTCGCTGCTTATAGCAGCTTAATATTGTCATTTTTCGGACTGTGCTGTTGTTGATTTATTTATAAGTCTGCATTTGATGCGGCTCCCTTGGCAGAAATGAAATCCTGCCCTGTGATCATTTGTAATAAGATCTGCGGGAAGCCTGAGCTTCAAGCAGCATCACACAACAACCACTGCTGCAGTAATTATTCAAACTGATGTGGGTTTATATTAATTCCTCCACTGAAACAATACCCAATGCACAGGCTCTGGGTTTTGTGGGAATATTAGAGCTGAGCCAACTGTTTTGCATGAAATGCCACCGCAGAAATTAAGCTAGTTTTCATTTGTTCCCTGCCATCTGTCGCTTTGAATCTGACTCTGTCTTGATGAATATATGTGCTTGGGTTTATACTGTATGTGGGGAACTGGGGATGATAATGTGTTTATGATTTATTCTACAAGGTGATGACTATCGGCTCAGGGAAGGTGTTTGCCACCACGGGCTATGGCATCGCCCTGCACAAGAACTCCCGCTGGAAACGACCGCTGGACCTGGCCCTGCTGCAGCTAGTTGGAGACGGTAAGACAGGATGAAGCGGGTTAGAGCCACATGCTCTGGAAATACCCCTGCAACAAATACATACAAAGACAATAAAACAATTAGTTAGTGAAGTCCCATCTTGGGCATTTTTATCTTGTAGTTAATACTTTTTTCTGACATGTCAGGCAGACAATTATTTCATGTCTTTCAGAGGTGGGAAGTAGTGAAGTAAAAATACTTTGTAAAGTACTGGTACCAGAAAAATGTACTTAAGTATATTAAGTACATTTTTCTGGTAACAGTACTTTACTCCACTACTTATTTTTCTGATGACTTTTTACTTTTACTTCTTACATTTTGAACACAAATACCTGTACTTTTCTTACATTTTCAAAACAGGCTCGTTACTTTAGTTTTAATCTGCGTTTGGTGGCGTGATCATTATTATTTAGAGTCATTGCGGGCCTATTGATTTGAACATGATCTGTGTATCCATCATTTCTCGGTCTTCTCTAAAAAAGAGGGACCAATGAGAACTTTGTAATTTTGCCGTTGTTCACCATCGAAACATTCATTAGCTAACAATGAAATTATTGTTCTATTGATGTAAAGGGAGGTCAGTTTCTCTATAAAACAGCTGGTAGTTATGGGAACTTTGAACTTTTACAGTACATTTCGAAGCCCATACTTCTTTACTTTTACTTGAGTAAAGACGTTTAGTCAGTACTTCTACTTTTACCAGAGTATTTTTAAACACGAGTATCTGTACTTCTACTCGAGTAAAGGATGTGTGTAGTTTTGCCATCTCTGATGTCTTTTTTTCAAGAAAGAAACATTTATTCTGAGGACATCCCATAATTCATGCTTTCTCAAACAACCTCTTTAGATTGGAATATATCACCACCTCCCGTAACATATAGATGCAATTGTCTCCATGAAGTACATTTTGTAATCTGCCCAAAATCTGAAAGTTCAGACCGGCCACATGCAACCAAGAAATGCATGAAAATGTAAAGTGCAGAAACATATTGAAGTATAAACAGAACCATTTTGTGCGTTCGGTGTATTCGGCCTTTTAGGGCAGAAGTCTGGGTGAATGGTAATAGGATTTCAACGCAAGTGATTGTCTTGTATGTTGACTTATTTTAACCACACACAATATTTATTATGGGCCATTTTTGGAAGGTGAGTATTTTGTTATCCATGTAATCCTTTCTTAATGGGGAAACATTTTTTTTATTCACTTGGTAAGCTGTGCTCATTTATCACAAAACCACTTGTACGTAGTTGGAGTTGCCTGCCCTTGTTATAGTAGTGAAATAACTTAATATTGTAAGAACTAAAGAAGCCAACAACAACTCAAGTAAGAATAGACAACGTTTTCAAAATCAATGTTGGCAAGGTCTTTGGTACATTTTATAAGTGAGATGTAATACAGCTTGAGTTCAAAGTTAGGTAGAAGTCAAAGATGGGAAAGAGGGATGGAAGAGGACAAAAGTTATGAAAGGGGAGAGATGGATATCAATACAGGAAGGTTAAGGGGAGGAAGAGTAGAACAAAAGAGGAAGGCTGTGTGAAATGTTAAAGCTGTCATAACACTAACACTGCTATGTGCATTCCAATACCTATACTACCGTACTTAATGTCAGAAAATATTTGGCATGGCTCTATACGGAGTATGTCAAAAGCAGTGTGCAAATGCCAGTAGGCATTTTTTCAGTATGACAGTAAACAGGCGTGCTTTTCTGGCCCACAATATTTGCGAAGGGTCATAATGATTGGTTCCTCGTTAAAAAAAATGCAAAAAAGACAGAAATAAATGTTGTTTTATTAAAGCATTTAAAAGGTATAATGTTGTTTGCGTAGATTGCTTCTAAAACAAAAGTTATGTTTTGATTATATTTGACTGAAATGCTTTCCACCATTTACGCCGGTAACAATTATTGAATTGATCAGGAGCAAGAGAGGCATGATGAATCACTTTCACAAAGTGACCTTTACGGGTCACAGTAAATTGGTTTTCAGTTTAAAAGAACCTTCAATAATAACATAATAACCCTGTTCATTTGCTTATAATGGCAGAAAGGCCTTTTAGCTTCTGCTGGCTTCAGTGCTCAGTAAGGATAGAAACATTGATACAAAAAAAGGAAAAATCTAAATTGATCTCTATTTCAATGCATCACAAATCTTGCTACTTTATTTAACATTTATAAATGAAAAGTGTACATAGATGAGTATGTTTACGTGCCCTCTATCATTCATATATACAGTACAATATATTGAAAAAGTTAAGTGCTTATCCTGTTTTTTTAATACTCTCATTCTATTAGAAATTGTTCAGTTTAAAAAACAAAGACTATCTACATCTGTCCTTTATTCATGTTAAAACCCCACCACGATAATGTTACATTAAAAAAATGGAAATGAAAGGAAAAAGTGTAGGAATTGAAGGAAACAGGAGGAAACTTAAGTTTCTTAAATGCACCACCTCTTTTCACCCTCGGAAAACCAGAGTCCGGTCTGCTCTGATTGGTTAGCTGGCTGGCTCTCTTGTGATTGGTCCAATACTCAGAGATGACCCAACCCTCACGTACAATGTGTTGGAGCACTATAGCCAATGGAAGAAGCGAGTGTTACGTAGACCAATTATTCATAAACATTTAATCAAAATGGCTATAATTTAATGGCTTGATTCTGCAAACTGTCTTTTAATTATAAACTCTTTCTGGTGGAAACTTTGGGATTTTCGGGTTAGGGCAGGCTATTTACATTTACACTGAAAACAAACAAAAATGAAAGTGAAGCTGTGTAAACTAACAATCCAAGTTAAATGGAAATCAGGACATTTTTAGCCTCAGTCACGTCATGTTCTGATATTTCCTGGTGAAAAGTTGAAAAAATATAACTCTGTTGCAAACTTCAGGCAGCTAAGAGCAAATTGTGGAAATTCAATAGAAAGTATTTATCAACTTGACAGCACTGGAGCTGTAAATTGCCTATTACCGTACATTTTTGGCTAATACTGTTTAGACTGATTGCGCCCTCCAAATTGTTCAGCCAGAAAAGTCAATAGTGAGCCACAGGAACCTCATAACAAACCCCACAGACATCACATGCAATTACTATCCAAAGCAAATGCACTATGGCCCTCAAAAGGTTCTGTAATTGTTCAGCATAATACCTCTCTTTGTTAGAGCATCGTGGTTTCTTTTTATGGCAAATGAATAGTCAGTCGCCAAATTGAGTTCTCTGGGGAGCAATTTAGTCTGTTCGCAATTAGCAAGGCTTGATAATCGAAGTGGAAGACGCCTCAGAGCAGGCAGTGACAGCGGCTCCTAGGGGCCGCGGGCACTGGAGGCTGCCGGTACGTGGATACTGAACATTCTCAGACTAACTGTTAAATTGATTTAGGGGTGGGGGTCTTAAAAATAATCATCAGTATTTTTAATAGGGTGACACTACAATCACAGAATTGTTTGAAGGATAGATCTTTTTTTTAAGTATTAACAGTGACTTATCATGCTTATTTCCAGGTTCATACTTTTATTATGGGTTTGACAGTTTGCCAACTTTATAACCTCAGAACGTCAACAAGCGCTCCGGTCCCAGCTGTGTGCACCCCCCAGCAGTTACTATCGGTTTAGGTCTTTTTATTTTGAGCTTCTAACCCCCACAGCAGCTAAAACATTAAAAAAAAAAAGGGTCTAGAGTAGATGCACAGCAGTATATTTTTTTTCACAAAATAAACCTTTTGAAGATGAAGATGCTCTGTGTGTCAAGTCCCACTTGTCTCCAAAAGACTTCCAAGAAATAAACCGTCTTCAAAGTCATGCTGAAAAGGACCGAGGAATATGTAGTGTTTCACCTGCTGACGTGGCACCTAATCTCAAATCCCACCGCAGCGTGTATCCAAAGTTCGCCTCCTTTCCACTTCTCCTTTGTGTCATTCACATTGATTTGTGCTGACTGAGCAAAGCCAATAATAACACCTCTCACAATAAAGAAAGATAAAACGAAAAAGTGAACGCAAACAGCTTTCGGCACTGTGGCTAGAACATACTGTAGCAGCATAGTTCACCCTCGGGACATTTCTTTTTTCTTCTAATCTTTTCTGTTCCGATGTCTTTGAGTCATCAGGGACCCTGATGCTGATTTTGATTTCATCGACTGAAAAAAATTGAGCTGCAAGCATTTGTCTGAACCTCCAATTTTGTTTTCATGTTTCATTTAGTTCCACATTCAAACAAAACCCAGAGATCATTATGGGTCAACATCTAAAAACAAACAAATGAAATGGCAGAAATGTTCATTGAAAAGTGTCCTGACATTGGTGTCATTTTTCTTTTGTATTATACTCTTACACAGAATCTTTTGAACATTATCGCACACAACAGAGACTTTTAAAACATTAACCTCCATGACTCATTAGATATAAATGTTCCTCTCAATAAAAATGATTTGTATTCAGGCTATCTATGTTAAGTCCCCCCCATCAACTTCAATCCCCTTCATAGTTTTTTAGTTGGGAGAAGCCAGGGTAGAATAAAAAAGATAGTTGGTTATTTGACAAAATATCCTTGCACTTGCTAAATGATACGCTTCATAACTCCAAGTGCCTTGCAGAAGTACCCTCGAAAAGATTAATACATTTTAGAGATCCATGTCTTTCTTTATTAATTGAACTTGCCTTCACACGTACACAACCCTTCTCCCATCTCTTCCTCCCTTTGTATTTGTACCCTCTCTCAAGTGGCTCTCCAATCATTATGTGTGCTTTTACAGGTCCGCTGACAAAAAAACACTTTCAGTTTTCACAAAACCATTTTTTCAGAGATATGGAAAGAGTGTGATGACATAGCGCCAGGAACAACTGCATCTCGTACAATTTACTTCTGTCACTCACAAAAAGGCTGTTGAAATAACTTCAAATGATTTGATGTGTTTTTCTGTCCAATATTTATCTCGCCGCATACTTCCCTTTTGCTTTATTTACAGTTGATATGCTGAATATTGCTGCTGCTCGGAGTATCTCTGAGGGTACAATACAATCCAATCTAAATATGACGGGAAAACAAATTAAATCAAACATGGAATTGAAGATCTTTGAAATGTGACATTGGGCAAAACCAAAGCAATTTCTTTGTTTTACAACCAAGCTTCAATTTCCATCTACAGAAAACATTTTCCATCTAATGAAAGCTAAATCATACCTTATATTTGTAGAATGGTAAGTCTTGCTTCATACAACATATTTGGAAAGGACATTCAAAACTTCCAAAGGGATCACAGCCTACTTGCAAGTAATGCTGAAGTTGTCCATTATGATGTCATTTCTGCTAATAACATAGTCCTTCAAGGCTGGTTTGAGTTGCATGAGCAGCATTCAGTCTTTGTATTGTCATCTATTCTTTTCATGCCAGGCTCTTTTGTTATGATCAGAAAGTTAGTGTGTTTGTGTTGAATTTGTCAGTTTTTTATTTTCAGTTATTGTTTTGCCCCTTAACTCTTTATTGTTTTTCGTGTTTGAGTTATTTAACTTTATTTTTGAATCGTAGAATGGTGGCTTATTTTTGAGCATTTTTACTTTGGAATTTGTCGTTGTTCATTTGATTTAAGCTACCATATTTGGCAATAAATGATTCAGTAGTCTCCTACATCATATTCTTTATCTGGTTTGATATTACTTTGGTTGTGAACTTAGGTAACTAAGTCAAAGAATATGCTGGTAAAAAGCTAGAGCGGCACGCAACAAACCGTTCACGGCAACAATCCGGCAGGGAATGAGTGCAGGCTGCAGGTTTTAATAGTGTGGCTGACGAGCAGGTTGCAGGTGTGGTTGATTGGAGATTGCTCCCAGCTGTGTAGAGCATACCAGCAGGCAGAGAGAGAGACACACAGTAGAAAGAAACACATACCGTAATTTTCGGACTATAAGCCGCGCCTTTTTCCCTATTTTTCGACGCTGCGGCTTATATAACGGTGCGGCTAATCTATGGATTTTTACAGCTAACGGCCAACACCTTTAACTCTATGGGCTCTATGGCCGGTCCGCGGACCCCCACCTTTAAGCGGCGGGTTCCAGCAGGAAAAGCTGGAGGCCGGAAAAGAGTGAGACAGGTAGCGCGCAAAAGTAAAAGTGGAACCGAGAGTGGTATGCCGCTGCTGCGGCTTATATTCAGGTGCGGCTTATAGTCCGAAAATTACGGTACAAACACTAACAGGGGTTTCAGGGACGGAACACTAACAGGGGTTTCAGGGACGGGCAGTGATAGTCGGTCCGTTCTTCTATATGTCTGTCTTTGGTTTTTCTAAGTGTTATTCGATCCATATGACAATAGAGATACGTATGTGCATAAACAACAAAAACACTTGGGGTATAATGTTCGAACAATGTTATCACCAAACATTTTAAGAATGTTTTTAGAGAACGTTATCCTACCTTTAAGAAGTACATTCTAGGAACCAAAATAAAACTTCTCGATGAAACCATTCCTAGAACAATGAATGGTAACATTCTCAGAATGTTTTTAGAACCAACAATGTCTAGCTGGGAACTCAGACATGCCTACGCAAACATACAATATCATGAATTACGTGCTTGTTTTTTTCTAAAAAGGAAAATGTGGTCACATCAGATTTCTTTTAAACATCCTTTTCAAACAAATGCAAAAACTTTGTTTTCTAAAGCGGACTACAAATAAATCTGACGTTGACCATGACCCTGTTAATATTTCGCATCACAGGAACATTTTATAAAAAAATAATAATCTCCTGAAAACATTATCCAAATGTTGCTTCCAAAATGTTTTTGTTTGGTTATCATGTAACATTGAGGGAATGTTCTATAAAAGAACATCTTTAATGTGTTACCCCAACAACGTCCAAAACACGTCCTTAGAATGTTGGAGGCAAAACATTCCACCTTTGTTGACTTATCACATTAAAGGAACATTTTATAAAACACTTTGTCATCTCAGGCCTCAATAACATCCTGAAAACATTTTCAGAATGTTGCTTGGAGAATGTTCTTTATTTGTTATCATGTAACATTGAGGGAACGTTTTATAAAGAACATCTTTAATGTGTTACCTAACAACGTCCAAAACACATCCTTAGAATGTTGCAGGCAAAACGTTCCACTTTTGTTAACGTATCACATTAAAGGAACATTTTATAAAACACTTTGTCATCTCAGGCCTCAATAACATCCTGAAAACATTTTCAGAATGTTGCTTGGAGAATGTTCTTTACTTGTTATCATGTAACATTGAGGGAACGTTTTATATAGAACATCTTTAATGTGTTACCCAACAACGTCCAAAACACGTCCTTAGAATGTTGCAGGCAAAACGTTCCACCTTTGTTAACATATCACATGAAAGGCCTCAATAACATCCTCAAAACATCCTCTGAATATTGCAGTTAAAACGTTATGTCTTAGTTAACCTTAAACCTTATAGGAACATTATTTGCACAAATAAACATC